>NW_027192455.1:83240-159726 GCF_041956645.1 Rasamsonia byssochlamydoides | reverse complement strand
CCAGCTCCTGCAAGGCACACACACGAGGGAGCTCATTGATAGAACTGGAGTCTTCTGCAGACAGCTTGTAGGGTCGCCGGGGATCGATCGACCGGCTCATGGAGCATGCGAAACGCATCAATCGTTTCTCTTGTGGCAGCCCCCGGACAATCGCCTGTGCATCGACGTGGATGCCCACGCTATAGTGCCGAACGAAGGTGTCGATGGTGGCATGCTGCAACATCACGTTCTGGAGCTCATCCGTCACGTCCGCTGTTTAACCAGACATCCCCGTCAGCAACACTCGCCAAGATGGAAAGAGATAGCGGAGGGGGGAGGGGAGGGGGGAATGGGAAGGGCGATGGAGCTTACGGCTGTCATTGAATGCCTTGGCTGCTCCGTATCGAAGGCAGTACTTGGCTTCGTGACTTGTTCAAAGCCTGTGATTTCACCTCCCCGTTTCATCCGGTATCGGACGGTCGCCGACGACAGTTGCTGATCAAGAGCAATCCGAACCCCATCTGCTTCCCGAATCGCCTGGCAGAACACGAATTGATCCAATATTTCAACCTTCAACTTCAATTCCTGCTGGTTAAGCCAATCTAAAATGCCGAGGCTGTACAAGTTCTCCGGGCAGTTCACGACTGGGCCGTCCATGGATATATTCTTGATGGCTCCGATCCGGAATAACATGCCTAGGAGGAAGACATGGGGGCTGAGGACCAAGGTCGGGTCATAGATGATCTCAGGGATCGGGAAAGTATTCCTGTTCAGTACAATCAGCCCAGGGTTTGCACAGGAGACCTCCCCTTCTTTTCTCAATACTGCTCAGAAGAGCAAGATAGTGAACGAATAGATATTTAGCCGACTCGTAGGGGGCAGCAAGGAGACCATTGCAAAAATATCAGAAACGACAAAAAAAAGGAAGAGGAGAAGGAGGAGGAGGGTAACTCACGGCTCCTTCTTGCCCAGGAACGTCTTCGTAAACTCCGGTGTCAGGTAAATGAACAGTCGAGGACGCTTTCCGTCTGGATCACGGATCAGGTTCAACCGGAGGTGCCGATAGCGAAGGTCCAACAGCGCCTGGGACGGCTACCAGTAATGGCTGCCAGCTGGCAAAAGAGCAGCAGCTCAATCCGGAGCCAGCCGCAGGTAAATGTCATCTCAGTAGTCGCAAGAAGAACTCGGGCAAACTCTGCCACATCTTCGATATACATGACTGCTTTCGGTCGGCGCTCGAGGAGGAGATTCTTTTCTGCTGCAACAATCGCGAGCACCTACAGACAAGCAGCAAGAATGTATTATTATTTGTCATCATTATTGCTACAGGATTTTTCTCGACAATAGAGGAGTAGATGCGCTATTAGCATTCTATCAGTTTTTTTTTTCTTTTTCTAAAGGTTCTTTTTTTTTCTTTATCCCCTCTCTGTGTCACTTCCACCTCGTTGTTGCCTTCCACCTGGCTATCGATTTACCGGGGGTTAAACTTCTTCATCAATCTCTGAAGAAAACCCTCGTCCAAGCGCAGGTTGATCTCGGAGATCATCTGCGGCGGCCGTTCGAATGCATACTCAAACTCCAGTAGTAACGGAGCCCCTGTCACCTGCTCGTCTGTGACGACAACCTTCTGTACGCAGCGAGGCACTGGATCAGACGGAGGTTGTGGCTGCTGCTGCTGCGCTGCCGCGTGGTAACCTCCCTCTGCGTTCGCAAGTGTCGGGGTCGCGGGCTCTTCATCTGTCTCATCATCGGTCTCGTCCTCAGGCTGACATACCCACTTCTCGATGGTGAGGGAGCGCGGCTCCTGCCGGTCGACAAACAGGAGCAAAACGGCTTTGACGATCCCCTTGGATTCTCGGAACCACCAGTTCACGCCGAAGTGGAGGTATTGCTCCGTCGCGGGAGCCGCGGTCGCAACTTCAACCACGAAGCTTGGCCACTCATTGTCCGGAGTCTGCTGAGATGGCTGGCGAGGTGGGATAAACATGCCTTGGCATTGTCTCGCGGATGTTGGTCGACCATCCTCGTCGCGGGCTTCCTGGAACCGCGGGCAAAAGTACCGATACTCGTTTGGCGGGATCTCCAGCCTCTTGCACCAGTCGTGGATCTTCTTCTCGAATTCCTGTGCGATGTATTTGTGAGGTCTGATGGGGAACACATTCACGACGAACAGGCCATCGTCGTAGAAGTACGCGGGCCGAGTGTTCTCCAAGATTTTCTCGCTGAGGTCAGAATATTTGCCGGATCCGTGCTCAACTTGGAAGAAATCGAGTGGAAGGTCCCGGACGATGAGAAGGTGGTAGATGGCGTGCATCAACCGTGCATCGGACTTGAGAGTACGGATGACAGCCTCCAATTTCTTGATGGAACTCCCGTAGTGGTAGATAATCGTGCCGTCTGGAAAATCGGTGATAAATCTCCAAATGTCAGAGGGAAGAGGTTCGCCAGTCGCCATGGTGTAGAACACTCAAAAGATGGTTCGTCTTCACGGAAAGGTAATAACTTGAATGGTCCACTAACAACGCAACTCGATCGAGGCCAAGACGGTGTGCAAAGGTAAAGCCCACGAGAACGGCGATGGCAAGTGATGATGAATGATTATTCCTCGAGTTTCGACTTGCTTCGATTCAACCGGTCGTCTATTTATTCGATACCTAGATTGAAAACGAGAGCAAACATCCTCTCTCAGCACTCATGAACTGACAAGGTATTCCACCTTTATTTCGCTGATCCTCTCTCTTTAGCGAGTGGTCTTCTAACTCAAGAAACATGCACGTCCATGACAGACAACAAATCAGACCGCGATAATGAGACAGGACGCAACTCCATACTTGAAGCTAGGAAGAAGTGGACGGGATGACTGGTTGGGGGAAGGAAAAAGGACCCAATCACCTCCCTGAAAAAAAAATTATTGTCACGCGATAACAGAGATGCTCCAGGATCTTACCTGGAAGATGATATTGAGGGGAAAAAAACACGTCTGACGTGTTTGCGTCGACGCCCTCAAGTTTTGAGTACTCAGAGTGGCGAGGAGTCGTACGTCAAGGCTGAAGAGTACTTGTATCAAATGACTTAAAAACAGAGTCCGGAGCAAGTTGAATATGAAAGGAAAGACAGGATGGTCAAGACACAAACTAATTAAAAGTCTGTCCAAAAGGAAGGTCTTGTGGACAGAAGGACGGCAGCAGAAGGGACGGAAGACGCGCTAGAGGAGGTCATGTATGACAGCTTGGCGAGGCACTGAAAATGAGCGAGTTTGTTTAGTCTGTCAGCGTGTGTGAAGACATAAACAAACAGTGATGATCAGGAAGATGCTTGCACTCATAGGTAGGCCAGCCACACTTAAGATATGGCGTAACAGCCCTGACCCCAGGCCGTGAGCCAATCAGGTCGGCCAAGGGCCAAGGTGAACGCTGCTTTGACTGCCTATTTGAACGGCAAATTCCGCTATTTCTGGTGAATAAGGCCGTCCTGAAAAGAGGAGACTGGGAATTGGCATTTACAATTTCAACATAGCTTCTAGTAATTAAGAACAAAGAATGAAGTGCTGATAACTTTACCTTAAGCTTCTGGAGGCAGCATAGCATGCAGTTATGGAGATATTTGAGTTACTGCTAAGGTGTAAGAGTCCTTCAATATTTCTTAAAATCTTCTGTCCAACCTCGCTACACTGCTCAGATGATGAAAATTTGTGCAAAGGCAATAAAATGGTAACTCTTCAAGCAATAATGCACGTTTGCCAAATGACAAGCTAACTCCTGAACCCTGAAGACAGCACTCTGGTCCATGAAACCCTGTGATTCAGAGAGTGAGCCAACCGCATCGCTTAGGCTATCGTGTCTCGCCTCGACAATCTCTCTCGCCTTCCAATCTGATCCCTCCGAATGGCTAGTTGCATCTGAGCGGTCAAGGTTTCAACGAGTATCTCAAAGTCGGTGTCACCGTTCGAATCGGGCACCAAGTCTCTGATCGAGTAGCAGAGGGTCTTGTGGATCGTTTGGTCGTATATCCCCCTAGAGGAGAATTCAGCATGCAAGACATATCGCGATGGCTGCTAGTCACTTGTGTCCAATCGAATCGTACACCAAGGACGTATTCCTTGTTCCTATGAGGGAGATTTGAATTTCGCTTAGTGTACTGGCATGAAAATTCGACAGCCATGAAGGAAGGAAAAAGCAAGGTCTTCGAGGCAGGAGCTGAGGTGGGAAGGGTATTGCCTATCTAGGAAGGTATGTAGCGCCTGGAAATGTCTGTATAGTTCTTTCCCTTTTGCCAGCGAGATAGCCAGCATGCAACTGTAACACCCCCCCTGTTTTACCTTTCTCTCTCCATCTTCTTTCGACAACTCTCCTCCTCCAGCACCATGTACGTACGAGATAACGCAGAGGTTTGGAAGTCAGTGACAAACGCTATGAAGGAGCACGTACACAGGGATATGCTTTATTGGAATGTAATTGTCATTATCAGGTCAATGTGGACGTTGAAAACGCTGGGAACCGGGATCGAGTTGTCTTTCTGCTCCCATATTTGCAACGTGGAATCACCCTTGCACAAAGGTCACTTTACTTGGAAGTTCTCCGGTCTGCGACCGCTAGAAGAGGCCGTAGAAGCGACTGAAAGATCACCAGGAGTTCGAAACAATCTGCTCGGACACGCGTCATTCAACTATCTGATCATGATCTGATAAGAAAGCGGTTAGGTTCCACTGATGATAATAGCGTAGCATCACGGCGAAGGGAATGGAATGAGTTGAGGCCCTAAAGTGATCACCCTGATGACTTGGGGAATTTACGCCGACTTCNTGCCCCCGAGTCAATTCTGCAGATTCGGTGGAAATTTCAGTGTCCATTGAACTAGTATTATGGCCTACCTAGGTAGGTTCAGCACTGTCAAAGAGTAATTCTGGGGGCTCAGAGCCGGTATACAACATACTGACCATTTTCTCATGGCAGCGCTCTATCTGTATTTCTTTCTTTGGATCACGTTGGTTACTCAGTGGAAATGAGGCTGTGCTGCGCTCGGCTCGTTTGTTAGGCACTAGAGGAGTCTCACTTGCTGCGACCCAATCATCCAGGATCTGAAAGCGAGGCGCGTTGTTAGCTACACTCATTCTCGCCCCAGATCCGGGCGGGGTTTCCGGAACCAGTCTTGATCCAGTCTTGATCCTGAAAGAACGATCTAGGAATTCAGGCAATAATGGCTAAAACAGATTGACCTGGCAGGGTTGGCGATCCAACAAGATTGGCCATGCCGGTGCTGTCATTGACGCGTTGGGTGCAATGCGTTCCTGTTGGACTATGTAACCAACAATGCGGCTGAGCGCAGCCTAGTGAATGCATGGAGTCACATGGTGTCAGCATAAATCTCCTGCCTCCTCTTTCTTTCCTTTTTTCAGCTTCATTGCATTTTTTTCGGCAGTGAACTCTCGTTTTGGATCGTATTACTTCATCTTCACCTTCCGCTCGTTTCTACAGTAATGAAGGCAGTCCAGTGGGCTGCGTCGGCCATCGCGGCCTTGAGCTTGCTTGCCGGCTCATATGCCACTGATGTTGATCCCATCGTTATCAAGGTAGGTAGCCTGCGACAGCAATACAACGCTCAATTCGGGTCCAGTCTGACATGACCGCGCCAGGGCTCGCATTTTTTCTACAAGACCAATGGAACCGAATTGTCTGTTGACTCCCTGCATACATGGTCGGTGGAGCTAATTTCTCTCTCAGCTTCATCCAAGGAGTCGCGTATCAAGGTAGGTCGACCTTATCACCTGCGTTCTGCTTGGATTTCGACTCAGATTCATTCTAGCCAACCCGGCCACCAGCAACAGCAACAGCAGCTACGTCGACCCGCTCACCGATCCCGTCGGCTGTCAGCGCGATATCCCCCTGCTGAAAGAGCTCAATACCAACGTGGTGCGCGTCTACGCCATCAATCCCGACGAGGACCACAGCGAGTGCATGAGCATGCTGGCAGACGCCGGCATCTACCTGATTGCCGACCTCTCGCAACCGTCGCAGTCGATTAACCGCGTCTCGCCTGAATGGAACACTGACCTGTACAGCCGCTACACCTCCGTCATCGACTCGCTGGCCAACTACACCAACGTGCTGGGCTTCTTCGCCGGAAACGAAGTCACCAACAGCAACCTAACCACCGGCGCCAGCGTCTTCGTCAAAGCCGCCGTCCGCGACATGAAGGCCTACATCAAGCAGAAGAACTATCGCGCGATCCCGGTCGGCTATGCGGCCGACGACGACCAGTACATTCGCGAGCAGATCTCGACCTACTTTGACTGCGGCACCGACGACGAGCGCGTCGATTTCTACGGGCTCAACATCTACGAATGGTGCGGGAATTCGAACTTTGTCGAGTCTGGCTACGCCGACCGGACGGCCGATTTCTCCAAGTTCGATATTCCTGTTTTCTTCTCTGAGTATGGCTGCAACACCGTCCAGCCGCGCGAGTTCACCGACGTGCCGACGCTGTTCGGGCCGCAGATGACGACCGTCTGGTCGGGGGGGATTATCTATATGTATTTCGAGGACGTCAACAATTACGGTAGCGGCCTCCCCTCCCTAGCAGCCTTACCAGGAGCCTACTTTTGTAGGGTTATCTCCCAGCAACCCTGCTAACCTGGTTATAGGTCTCGTCACTCTCAGCGGCTCCAGCGTCAGTAAACTGCCTGATTTCACGGCCTACTCCAGCCAGATGGCCAAGATCAGCCCCAGTCTCACCAACGCGGCCGACTACACGCCCACCAATACTGTCAACCAGCCGTGTCCGACGCTGAACGCGTCATGGGAGGCAGCCACGAACCTGCCGCCGACCCCGAACCAGGCGCTGTGCAGCTGCATGACGCCGACGCTGCAGTGCGTTCCCAAGGCTGACCTGACCGCCGACGACGTCGGCAACCTGCTGGGTATCGTCTGCGGCCTGTCGAATACTGCCTGCCAGGGCATCGACACCAACTCGACTACCGGCGTCTACGGGATGTATTCGCCGTGCGATGCGTCCGACCGACTGGCCTGGGCGATCAATGCCTACTACCAAGAGCAGAACAGCGAGGGCAATGGGGCGTCCGCGTGCGATTTCAGCGGTTCCGCCACGCTGCAGAAATCCGCGTCGCCGACGGGAACTTGCGTTCAGCTGCTCAATGCCGCTAGCAGTAGCGCCGCCTCGGCTGCCTCGGCCAGGGCGACCGGTGGCGGTTCTGGCGGTGCGACGTCCAAGGGGGCTGCTCCAGGCAGACTGAGCTGGCAGACATTTGGGGTATCGAATGCGGTGCAAACGGGGTTGTATTCGGTGGCAGCGGTGGCCGCTGGGCTGTTGATGGTGCTGTTGTAGGCCGTGTTGAACAGTGGCCTCGTCGAGAGCCCGAATGTCACTCATTCCTTTTTTTTTGGCTGATTGGCACAAATCATCAATTGTTGGCCTTGATTCAGACTCAATCGATGTAATATAGCTACAAATTCTATGTCCCAGCAACGCGGTAGTATGATAGGTTAGAGATAGCTGAATGATAATCTAGCGGTATGGCAGGTCAGACTATTCGGTTGATCTCCTTCTCATAACTATCCGGCGACAGCTCATACACTCCTAAAATATATATCCGTTGGTCTTCCTCTCTACCGACACAGTAACACATCTTGTACTCCGAGTGCTCAGTCAGGGCGACCCCGGAATTCTCACAGATATGAGTGTTTTCGCATTATAAAAAGAATTATATCCGTAGAGATGTTCTGTAGTGATCTCTTGAATCCAGACCTCGTCCAGTCAGTCGTTGATGTCTTAAAGCCGACTCGTATTTGTAGCTGTTTGCTGACACCAGCGCATTTTTGGTGTTCTCCTTTCTGCCGCCCGTCTCGCCACTGCCTTTCCCAACCAGCCAATCAGCACTCCCGCGCTTCCCGCAGGCACATCCTTATAAATCACTTCAAAGGTATCCTGGTGCCTTCGGGCATTTGGTCAATTTGAAACGATACAGAGAAGATTAGCATGGCCCCTGCACTAAGGATGACACGCTCAATCAAAGAGAAGCTACCAGTTTTTTTTTATCGTTTACTGGGTTGATTTGGAGGTAGAGTGTTTTGCAGGGTCTGGGGGTGTTATGAATAGGGCGGCGGTTCGAATCGGGGCTCGGTGTCATTTTTTCTTTTTTCTTTTATTCTGCGTCCCGACACAGGGACGCCTCGGTGGGTGGATGCCTTCGTGCCTTAGGCAAACACGTGATCGCCACGCTTCTTTCCCTGCTGCAGCTGCTTCATCGAGGGTTTCTCTTCGACATGAGATGCGAATACTTGATTTTGAAGAATGAAATGATGACGCTTTACCTTCACCTGCTTTGCATAGAGGACGTCTTGCTTGTACAGTCCAGGTACAATTTTCCTCTCAATGCGAGTACGTAGATGTCAAGTCAACGGTCGTCTAACTGGCATATCCTTATCTTGCAGCCCTCTGAGCATACATAACTGACGGTGTCAGTCCCGGAGTCCTATTCTACTGGGATGCTTTTCTTTCTAAATCTTCACCTTCTGTGATGGCTCAGTCAAAAACGAAAGAAATTCATATTTGGTAGCCTAATTTACAAGAATTCGAAGCTGAGGAAGGAAGAAGAAAATTGAAATCAGGACTGTGGGCGAGGGAGTCGATATATCGAAGCGACCCGACCCTTTCCTGATTCGGAAGTATCACGTGATATGAGTCACCTGACCGGACCTCTGGGCCGCTGCGCCGTCACAGCTTCTCCCTCACAAACACTTCCAACCGCTGACCCTTCGGATTCGCCAGCCAGTACTCATCCATCTCCATACTCTCGTCCGTGACACTCCCCGCAAACGACAGCTCAAACCGATAGAACAGCGCCGCAAGGATGACCCGCAGCTCCATATACGCCAGATGCATCCCTATGCATTTCCGCGGCCCGTCGGCCCCAAAACGGGATGTACAGCCTGTTCATCTCCGGCGTCGCGGCTAGCCATCGTTCTGGGAGGAAGAGCTCCAGCTGCGGAAATACCGCTGGGTCGCGATGACAGGTGTACGCCTGCACGGAGATGATCGATCCCCCCGGTAGGTAGCGCCCGTTAATGTGCGCTCCTCCCCGCGGCACATAGCGCGGTGTGGACCCCGGCACGGTGGTGTCGATGCGCAGGCCCTCCTTGATGATGCAGTTCAGATAGGGCAGGTGTTCGAGCTGGCTGTGCGTGGGCAGGGCGTCGTCCAGCTCCCTCGTCAGCTTGTCCATGATCGTCGGGTTCTTCATGATCCGCCACACGATCCAGGTGAGAGACGATGAGGTGGTGTGCGAGCCCGCGAGGATGAAGCTGGTGGCTTGGACGTTGATCGCGTCGTCTGGAAAGGGGATGACCTTTTTCATCCACCGCATCGAGCAGTTTCTGCAGGAGGTCTTTCCGCCGTTTCTTCCCTGGGCTGGCCTTGTATTCTTGCACAATCTGCACGCCTCTGCTGAAGGCTCGCCGACTGCAGGCCTCAGCCTCGCGAACGTATCGAATGGGCGCCCACGCGGCGACCTTGTTGAGCCATCCGAAATGCCATCGCACAGGCTCGATGGTCAGGGAGCCGTAGAGGTCCTTGACGTAGTTCTTCTTGGCCCCGTCGCGGAGCGTGTTGAAGGTGAGGCCAAACGAGAGATCGCAGACGATGTCCATGGACAGGTAATGCCACCAGTCGTAGAGGTTGCTCGGCAGGCCCGCCCTGCCCTGCGCAGCGATCAGGTCCATGCACAGCTGGACGTGTTGCCCGATAAGCTGTTCGTACTCGACGATGGTCGACATGAAGAACAGATGCGCCAGCTGCTTCCGCCTTGTGGCATGCTGCCTGCGATCAGCCATGGTAAAGAGCTCAGGTATACCGCGCAGCTGGTAGGTGTAGAGTCTTGACGAAATTCGAATTGACGCCGTAGACGGGCGTGATGGCGTCCGGGTCGCACGTCGACACCTCGTTCGGGGCGATCCGCACCCAGGGGCCGTACCGCTGGCGCAGGTCGTGGATTATCTTCGATCGGACGTCTTGTAGACGAGCCACCATTTTGTCAGAGTGGCGTACCATGGTCCTGGGATCTTCCTCAGGGGGGAGAGGAGCGATGAGTAGAGGAAGCTGAAGAGGGTATATGCGAGCGCAAGAAGGAACAGAACCTGTGCGTGGTCCAGTAGAGCCATTCTTGCTGTCAGTAAATCTCTGGAAAGATCATTTCGTCTCTCGTGCTCTCTCACCAGGGAGGCGAGAGAGAGAGAAACTGATTGATACCTGTCTGTCATATATCTACCACCTTATCAGCGCGATGTCCGTCTATCTCCGCCCTGTAATGGTGTAGTGTTGGAAGACATAGGTCCGGAACATTTTCCGCAGATAGTGCGCTCTGCTTAGGGCTCTGACTTGCAGCCACAGACCCATCGTCTGTGGCTACCTCTCCAAATAGGGAGTTGTTATCAAAGGCATTTAATAATTCGAAATCCAGAAGGGCAAGGTCCTCGGGATTGTTGAGGTTATGGCTATAAGCATATAGGGGAGAAGCTTCTACAAGCACCACTATAGAAGATGATATGATGATATGAAGGAGACTTGATTCCTGATTCTAATCAGATGTGGGAGACCTGGCGTATAAGCCTTATTGTGAGAAGCGGGGTATCGGCTTCCAATATGATGTATCACATCAGCTTATATGACTACCGAATCCAGTTAGACCGGTATGTCATGAATTCCAACACCTAGAGCGTTTATTGCTTTGTTTCTAGAAGATTGCGGCCAAACTCGAAGGTAATTCCTATTCCACTGTGCCTTGAATGGACATGGTGTCACCCTGTATAGAGGAACTATACCCTCCAGGGAGGGTAGAATAGTTGCTTCTAAGTTCTCTGATAATTACGGTATTGTTGAATGGACAGTTTCTAGCAACAGAGCCGTCGAAAAACACTTCATTCCTTCTATGTTATCTCAATGGTGTTTAAAATTGAAATTGTCTTTACACCGTTTAGGGTTTTCAATGTCTCCTCGGTGCAGCCGGCCACACGCTTAGTCAGCTCCGTTGGCCCGTGCGCCCCAAACCTCCTCCTACTTCCTTTCTCACCACCAAGTCGTCTAGTAGAGAGGTTCAATATAGAGATATCTCAACGGCTTCATTCTTTCCCTTTCTAGTAATTCCCTCACTGAGCGTTGCCAGACGCGGCAACACTCCTTCTTTTTTCTTTTTTCTTTTTTCTTTTTTGCTTTTTTTCTTTTTTTTTTTCTTTTTTCCCTTTTTTCTCTTTTTCTCTTTTTCTTCTTTCTTCTCCTCGTTCTTTGAACATCTCTCACATCGATGGAGTGTTACACAGTCAGACATGTGCATACCCTGGACTTGAATCAGATGTTCGTGCGGTCCACTGCATCATTAGGACCACCACTTGCTATTCTGGTGCTCTTGCATTGCATATGCAAGTTTACTCACATTTCACTGTAAGTAACCGATAACAATATAATACAGCATTGATCAGCAAGCTGCCATCAATGGACGTCAAAAAGAGATGGACAGTAACCTGGCAAACAAAAGAATAAGCGTTGTTTTTTTCGTTTGATAAGATTAATTAAACTTAATAAATAATTCCTGTCTAAGGCATCTATCTATCTTTAAATCTTTTGCTCTTTGACTTTCGGGTCTTTCGGGTCCGAAACCCACACTCCACATTCTCTGCCGACACTAACGGAGTTCTCCGTGCTTCCCCAGATTTTCGGAGTGGATCTGGGCCCGCCGACCCGCCTTGGCTAAACCAGAAGAAGTAAGTAATTGGAGAGCCATACCGGCCGCCGCTGGTATAGATTTACCGTTGTATCACTGTGACTCAATGGTATCAAGTTAGATACGGTAAGATCACAGTATCGATCATCTCGAGGTGGTGTTGCAAACGGTGTAGTGCAAAGCATCCTGCAGCAAGCCAGCACGTGGAAGTGTGGAGGACCATCTGATAATACTCGACAGCATCATAATTAAGTTTGACAAACTGCAGGCTAGCGTAACAACATCCACTGAAACAGGTAATAGAGGATGCGAGTCCTGGCGCCTTGCCTCCATTAGGATCAGTTCAGCTGGGGTGACACGTGTGTGAGATGCAGACGAAGACATGGGATCGACAGGTCACAAGGCATGGCGAAATGCCTAATTTGTTAGCGCTTACCATCTAGGATATGGTGGGAAATATGACAACTGAAAAATGTTTCGAGAAAACGTCTAAGCAAGGGGTGGAAAAGAAGGGGTGGGTGTGCCACGCGACAAGGCTATAATTATGCATCTAAGGGAGTCGCCCAAGGGGGTCAACCCCTGCCAAGGAGTGACAAGATTATTGGATGTGCAATTGGCGCAGCCTTATTAATAAGGACTAGAAATCTTATTCCAAGTCGCATGGAAGCTGAACATGGAAAAGACGATTCCCGATGTAGGTTTGCGGCAGGATTACGAGTCGGGTTGTTGCAGTAGCGTCCTCATGACAATGTGGACCGTGGATCCGTAAGTTCTAACAGGGGTGGGAGATTCATCTGAAATTTTTAACTTGTCAGTTATGATGCCCGCAAATATTGACTATAATACGTGTTTGATATTCATTCAAATTTCAGACGAGATAGAAGAAGAGTTGTACTGTACTTATCTTTTGACACTCTCTTCTAGGTATTGTTGTGATCAGGGCTTATGGACAGTATTCTTACCAACCCGATTGAGAAGGGGTGCGTTTGACCCACTGATCCTGCTGTGTAACTGCAAATCTGAACCAACAAGGGATTTGTAAGGCCTTTTTTTTGTCTTGTTCGAGAGATTCTACGAGGAACTAAGGGGATGAACAGGGCGGGTATGACAAAGAAGTTTCATCGCCAGACCAGGAAATGATAAGGAAGATCAGCCACGAGGATCGTGCAGGATTCAGGTCTGATAGGATGTCTGCATCTCCTCCTAATTATAATAATAATGAATTAATTATGGAGTACGGAGTACTCTGTACTGTACACGTCATTCCGCTACCCAGACACACTCCCCCCTCTCCTTTTCTCCCCCCTGCATGGAATCGACCGATGTATGATAGTCACAAAATCTTACTCTATTATTAATGATGTTTGGGAGACAAGACGACATCTGATTTCCGTACAGAACAGTATTCTGATGCTTAACGCAGGTTTCAGGCCATTTACCTTCTCCAGCAGCCCTACTTCCGATAGATACAAACTAGCAAGACCCCCCTGCGCACATCTATTTTTATCATTAGTGCGGAGCAAATGTCAGAATTTTTTTGTTCCCTTGTTTTCAATTTGATTGGTCGGTTTCCCTTTCCTTAGGGCCAAGAAAAAAAAAAGAAGGAAAAAAGTGCGCCCTACCTAACCCCCCGGCTCCGCTGGCGGCTGATCAGGAATTTTAAAGTTAGGCCGTGGTTTGTTTGGCTGACTTGCACCATTCTGATTCGTTTGCGATGGTGGTGAGGAGCCATGCGATGGCCCACGTGGCAATCCACTCCTTTTCCTTGCATGTACTGATATCATGCCGACAGGTAGTACGGAGTATTTCAAGCTCAGGGGGAAAATACCAGAAGTTGATCCTTCTACGACCTAGATAGTTTTGTGTGCAAGTCCTGAGATGGCTAGTTAAGTCCATACTTGGTAGGCTGCCGACAGAGTCCACTGAGAAGTAAATTGATAAATGTACAGTAATATTTCTAACATTGCAACTTGCAAGGCAACGATCGATCTGCAGCTGAGATTTTGTGCTCTGTATGTACTGTCATCCTGCATTCTTAGACGATCACTACCAAAACAAACAGAAGCAGCCGAAAAAAACGCCAAACGTGCCAGCATGTGGAACAGCACTCGCAGGAGTCTAACTCAACGAATCGCAGCCAGATCTGCAGCGCTAGTTGACTCTGACAGCGTCTCGATCGAACAGAGCGTTTTTTGACCTGTCTCATCGACTAGTACACGTGCTGACTGCCGATGCTTTAGTTCGAGCAACGTGAGGACCTCCTACCTAGGTAGGTAGAAGGTAGTTAAAAGGAACGTTCTGGCCTGATACTTGCTGCCTGTTGTCCAAGCTTATTGAACTGGTTATATTATAGATGTTACACTGTTGATGACAGCAAGATCGTCAGGCCGACTATCTAGTCTTCCTCATGGGCGACGGTCAACAATCCGATACCGAGGCCACACGACACGCGCAGACTGGCAAGAAGTTCCGGCGGACGTTGTCCTGCCTGAATTGCCAGAAACGGAAGGTCAAGGTATGTACATCAGATGGAGCAGTAGTGTAGATATCGACCTACTATATATCCGCTTACTGACTACGACATCCAGTGCGACCGCGTCAAGCCATGCCGGGCGTGCTGCACTCGCGGCGCACCGTCCAAATGTGAATATGGCACGACCAAGAAAGACCGCCGTTTCATCGAGCAGTCCGATCTCATCGAGAAGCTGCGGCAGCGATGCAAGCAGCTGGAGGAACAGTTGACCGAGGCAAAAGACTTCAACAAGACCAGCAGCAGCACGCCGAATTCGACGGAAGGGAGGCAGACTTCTAGGTCCTCGTGGCATGCAGCACTCTCGATGAGACCACTTGCAATGAAGGGCACTAAGAACGCTGAATCAACTGAATCGAAGGTGGGTAGATCGTTACGACGTGGTTGATATCTGACCTGACAAGATGAGAATACAGAGCGTAATATCAACTCCTCCAAGTTCGGGGAAAGCTCTCCTCGAAGTGTTCCTGGGCGATTTTGTCGAGGCGTGTTCGCCACAGTCCCCCATTTACTCCGGCATCGGCTTTGACATGCGAGCGGCCGCCGAAATGCGAATCTTCTCCCCGCTGCTGTCGAAAGCGTTCGAAGCAGCCTCCCTGATATTCATCAGTCAGCGCCATAAACATCCCAAGATCGAAGCCGTCGGCAATGCTCAGTACAGTGGAGTCCTCAAGCTGCTGCAGAGGGCAGTCAATGACCCGGAACAGTGCAAGTCCACCGAAGTATTGACGGTGGTAGTTTTGGTCGCTGTCATCGAGGTTCGTCCAGTTAACTTCTCCCGTTGACTGCTTTGATTTAATGCTCACGTCTGTCCCAGGCGTTCAAGCAAAGCTTGAAAGATTCAATCTTCAAACATCAGCAAGGAGGGCTGGCGCTGATGCGCTTGCGGACCGCGTATCGACACCGACTTGGCCTGGACAGGTCGTTGTATGTGGGCCTACGACTGTTTTGGGTATGCGTAGCTGATACTATCGTCACGCGATTGGAGTCAGCCTGACTGATGACTGGTATAGGTAACGTCGACCATCGTCAGCAGACGCGCAACGTTCTTAGCTAGCAAGGAATGGATCACCGTGCCCTGGCCAGAAAACGGCCCACAGAAGGACATTCTGCATCACCTGCTGGATATTGCCGTCGACATCCCTGCGTATTTGGGCGCCTTTGACAGCTTCAAGGCCGCCCTGCGACGAGGCACGCTTGCAACCCCGGAAGCGATTGCATCCAGCCAAGCGGCCCTCTGGAAGACAGCGACGGAGCTGGACGCCCGTTTGCAGCTATGGAACAGTATCCATGCGAGCACCTATCCCATGGGATACATGGGTGAGATCTTCGAAGACACTGTACAAGAAAGCGAGAATGGACCCGAGTCCAAATTTCCTCTGTTCCGGTGTCGAAATTTAGCGACAGGTGAGCTGGTCACGCCGCCCATCCTGGTCTACCCAGACCAGCTGCTCGCCCTGTCGATGTGTCTGTATTGGGCGCTGCGTCTAGTCATCACCGCCGTGGACGACAGCGGGCTAGTGGCGGTGCTGACGCCGCATGAACGGTACAAACACGCCTGCGACATCTGCCGGAGCATGAAATACTACGTGAGCACGTCGCCGGGGCTGCTGATCTCGCGGATTATGTTCCCCCTGCGGGTGGCCTTTGACACGTTTTCGGACGGCATGGTCGAGAAAAAGTTCATCCAGGAGCTGTTTCTGTACATCGGGAACAAGTTTCGCTTGCAGATGTTTAAGAATTCGTGTACCGATTCGGCGGTGTGGGAGAGAGGGCGCGTAGCTAGTTGACAGAAGAGTTGGCATGACGATGCACACGTTGAGATTCATCTACCCTTGACTTAGTATCAATGATGATGATAATATGTCATTATCACAGAAACGACTAGGTAGTCCCGTAGTCTTGAATAATATAAACCTACTGACTCAATGATACTTCATGTCGATCTCTATCTAAATGTCCGTCTTGATGCTTTTGATAGAGCCGTTAGTCATTGCATCAGTATACTTGTCGAGTCTAGTATGTGATCATCCTCCAATAAATGAATATCCTGTTTAGGTTATCCCTTTTACCTGCTATCTAACAATCCATTGGAAACCCATTTTAACCTAGCACCTAAGCCTCATGGACACTCAACGTTGTTCCTCGTTCACCAGATCATCCTATGTTCTGGCAGCGACGCATCCAGATTGTACTGGAGCTACAGCTTCGCACCAGCCCCGCGGGGTTTGTCAACAAGCGCGAGGTCCTTGTTGACCCGATCACAAAGCTCTTCAGGTTTCTTCTTGATACGATTGCTGTCCGCGATCATCTCTTCGCAACAGACGGATCTGTCGTGGATGAGGGCGTTGAGGTCTTCGATAGGCGTATCCGGGGAATCGCACATGGCTTTGAGAGAAGCAGAGAGCTTCTCGAGGCGGACATCTATAGTACAAATGGGTATATTAGTCACGAACGCAGGATGCAGGAGCCAAAACAGAACACTTACAGTAATCTTCCATTATGATAACCAGCAGGGAGAGATGGAAGGCAAGGTTGTTATCTCTGTATAACGCACTGTCAGCATGAGCAGGAAGTGTCTGAAGCAAGAACTATGCGAATAATAGAGGAAAGGTATAACTAACCAGATCACAAAGTTAGGTAAAGGAACCACGCAGGCAGGCGACAGACAAAGTCCGAGTCTGAGTTGTGGGTAACTGCGAGGCTATCGTCAGCAAAGCGCGACTAGAATATTTAATAAACCTCACTGAACAGTTCCTGAAGAAGAGACGGAAGAGTCAATGTTTGAATCGAGCTTCGTAGAATGACTCTGGAAGGGGATCAATGATAGGATAATACTCACTTTGCTCAGCCCAAGTACACGTAGTGAGGAAGGAGGAAGATGTTCTTTGTGCACAAGAAGAGGGAACGGGAAGATTGGAAGATGCACAGAGAGAGAGAGAGAGAAAGCTGAGGAGAATTTATACTTAATCAAGGGATACTATGCGATCCAGTAAATAAGATGTGAAGGCAAGGCCACCTAGCAGAATAGAAACATGACAGAGTGAATAGTGACTGAGGGCAGGGGTGGAATAGAGTCACTATCTGCTCACTTCTAGCATGAGATACTCACAAATGTGAGCTGTATCTGAGGTAAGAAGAAATATGACACAGATATCAATTTACATACCTAAATGTTGTTTATTATGACTTGCCCAAATAGGTAATATCTTTTTTTTCACCCACACCCAGTGAATAGCAACCACCCCAAGCTCTTTGGGCTATGTCAACTGACCTGACAATTGAATTACTGATCGCTTTATTTATATGCATCATTAGATCTCAATCAAATTACCACATTACCTCTCAGAGCTCAGCCACATACAGTTCCAGCATTAGCCACACCTTACTCCCTATCATCACAACTTGCATTTTTTTTCTCTACCAAAGAATAAAAATGGCAAGGTCCGCGGCAAAAAGACAATTCCTCGTCAAGAGGAAGAAGCGCCCGGTGATCTTTCCCGCAAAGCAGGCCAGTAACGGTGACAAGACAATCCCTGCGTCAAAGGCTACAAAGTCAGTCAAGGTCAACAAAAAGACCCTTCTGGGAGAGAAGCCGAGTACCGATCCATCGTGGATTTCCGTGCCTGCTTCTCGTCGCCGTTTCAAGCTACGCAGAAAGTTCGATCGATCTGTATATTTATGGTTATGCATTTCTAATCTCAACTAGAGAAAGCACTGCGCAAGACACGCCAGCATCACAAGACAAGGATTCCAAGAGCGCAATTCGGTGGACTTGTCAAGGAAATTGCCCTTGATCTGATGAAGAACGACATACAGTTCCACGAATCTGCTCTTCTTGCGTTGCAAGAGGAAGCTGAGGCTTCTACGTCTCTTGAATTCGAATGTATGCATGAAATGTACACAATACAGTAAAGTTTTTAATTTCTTTATACATTTGCTAATAATATATACAGTGGCCCAAATGGCAGCGAACTACGCAGGACGTAAGATGGTCCTTCAGCAGGACAGGGACCTCATTGAGTCAAGGGGATTATGATGGGATGAATGGCGGGCTATCGGTACAAATTGCAATTATGGGAAGAAACTCAAGTCCTTCGGAAAATGGGGAAGGAGGAAAAGACTTTATGGAGTTAGTTAATTGATTAAATTAATTGCTTCATGAATCGGACTAATTTTTTAAGGATCGGTATGTTGACTGCTATAGAAAAAAGATCAATCGGGAATGTGCCTGACACTGCTGCGGAGAAGGATATCAGAGTGGTGAGAAGGCATGTTTACTGGCTCGATCAGTATATTCATCTTGGAGGGTATGATCGATCAACTTACTGCAACCAAGTTTGTTGAATTTGTTTTCCAGGGATTAACGTTCATTCGACGAGGAAATAAGAGTTAGGTAGTATGATATGTATATTGACCCAACAACAGACGGTCTTACGTTCTCAGACCATATATGGATGGGTTGCCTATCTATCAAGAAGAGGAAAAGAGTAGACTTCTACTAGATGTGAACGTTGCCTCCGTCTACATCTGTATCGGTAGCTTCACTTTGCTCTTTCTTCAGTATGGACGGATTATTATATCCTGATGAACTTCCTTAAAAAAAAAGATACCGCAAAGTCAGCTCCCAGATATGGTTTCTGCGTCACCTATGTACAAGAGTTGATCTATTATCTACCACCACATCCTCCCACGGAGTAATTCCCCCACCGAGTAATTCAATTCAGTAGTCAACCGGACAGGCACACCGAGAGTTGCTACGACTCAGAGAGACCTTGAAACACTCCCCAACACTGTACACTTCAACACCCAGCCTTCCGGCGCACCTGTCCCCCTCAGTGACCTGGATCTCGCAGGCGGTATTAGGAATTGAGTGGAGCTTAATCAACCCAATCGTATGGTTCCGGGCCACGCAATCGGACACAGTGATGTTTTGCAACAGATGGTGACATTCGTCGTCGGCATAGACGCTGTATGCGACGCCTGAACGGCCCAACACCGCCGTGGAGAGCGAGAGGAGCAGAGTGGCGAGTAGGGATGTCTTCTGGGCTCGATCAGTAACATATTCAATTTTGCAGGGTCATTACATCGGCACGAGACAACTTACGGCAACCATTTTGTTGTTTGTTAGAGTTGTTTCGAAAGAATAGACGTTTCTTTGCTGAAGAAGATGAAGAGGTAGGATATCAATTGAACGACTGACTGTCTGATTTCTCAGATATGGATTTTCTGTTTGTCTTTCTGTGAGAATGGACATCTACCAGGTGTCTTTGCCTCCTTTTGTACATTCTATATTGATACATGTATGTACAGTACATACATATTCTGCTCTGCTCGTTGAAGATTCCATTCGGTAATCTTTTGGTATACTCCGTATATCGTAGTAATGTCCACTGTGGAGGCCGCAGCCCCCTTCTCCGATAAAGCGTGGGGTCTAATCCGTGCGTATCTGATCTGTATCTGGATCTTGTCCCTCGTCAAGCCTCAAATGAAGGCCCGTGATCACGGAAGTACTCCGTATACAACATCGCCCAGACTCCTCTGTAGAATCCCGGCCGAGGGGAAGAAGGAGCTGGTGGAACAATCTTTTGCCGATTGTGCCGTCGACCTGAAACGCATACTTTATGAGAGCAACGATCGACTCGTCATTCCACCGCTGTGGATGCTCCCGATCGGCTTGACGTGGCCATTTCAGTCTGGGCTGACCCGTTTAGGGGAGTTGGTGTCAACCTCGCCCTGCTTGACTCGCTCAATCTGGCACGGGCGATTGTAGCAGGGGACAAGGACAAGGTGGAACTCGTTATTTGAGATTGCGAAGCGAAGATGTTCCAACAAGCGGAGAAGGCCGCAAAGAAAACATGGTGGGGATTGAACAATCATTTCAGCGCGAAAGTGTTGATTAATAGGAATATTATCTAAATGTAACGAATTATTGTCTGAAAATACTTTGATACAACAACCGTTTTATAAATTTAAGATGAGACGGGAATGATTGTTAGTACTGTTTTTTTTTCCTTTTTTGTTTTCTTTTTCTGGGCTGTTGTAAAATGAGAAAAAAAAATATCTAGAAAGTAGTCTTTACAGGTGTTAAATTATTTCTCTAGACCTTGTGAGTAAATCGATTTTAAAATACCATGTAGTTTCTTTATACCTACCTACTATGCATTGATTCTACATGATACGCCTTGATTTTGGCTACATGTTAGCCCAAGTACAGGAGGATATTTGCTCGTCAGATCTGTTTATTGGTAATAGTCTGGCTTGACAAACACAGAGGCAGATCCAACAATCTACACGAACTTCACTCTATATACATTTCCACAGGAATATTTACAACAACGCAATCCCAGTAAACGCCCTCTCCTCATCCGCAAAAATCTTCTTCTTCCCCGCTCCATCCAAATCGCATCGATAAAGCGTGCCGCCGAGATCACCGAAATAGATATGTCCATGTGCCCGGTCCAGCTTCAATCCAATCGCCTCATTCAAATTCCTCGCGAGAATCTCGTATTTCATCGCAGAGTTGGACTTGCTACTAGGCACAACCACTCCAAACTCATCCAGCTGTACTCGATTCAGCGAATTCCCAAACGGCAACTCGCCCCGATCCGTCCAGTACAGCATGCGCGATTCCTCGTCAATCTCCAGATCGATTGGTTCGGGCAGATTATCCAGAATGCAACGGACGTCCTCTCGTGACGTTGGTGTGTGGTTCGCTGGTGTGGTGATATCCGCGCAGAAAATGCGGCCCTTTCCACTCTTTGACGGACCCTTTTGCGTCCAGAAAAACCTGCCTAGTTTGGGAGAGACGGTGATCCCGACACACCATTTTGTGGCATCTTGGATGTCCTCCTTGTTATTGGAGTCACCCGTCTGGATCAACGTCTCCAGATCCGAGCCGTCGTAGTTGCATCGATACACGCGCATCCCCTCCCGGTCGGAAAAGTACAATTTCTGCGTCGCCGGTTCCACGACGAGTTGCTTTGGTGTGTTGATAGTCCCCTGACAGATGACCGGACGAATGTCGCTTCCGTCCAGATTGGCCGAGTAGACCGCGCCGTCGGGTTTCCCGGGAATCCCCATGGTGGTCCAGAACATGCGACCAGAGGCCCTGTCGACGTCGATGCCGTCGGGGAGGAATTGCCCCTGGACGAGAGATCTCTGGCAGGTCCCGTCGGGAGAGAATGAAAGGATTTCACCCCCTCCCATGGGGTTGGGGCTGGAGAGGCCGATGTCGAGAGCTAGAATTCGGTTGATACTGACTCCGTTGACACCACTTCCTCCCTTTGCAGTGGGCGATGGTGCTGTCTCTGTCTCTGTAACCGGCGGATAGAGACCACCTTTGGCGCTCTTCAGTCCCAGCTTTCCCTGGCTGAGATAGTTCTGTTGCAGAAAGCGGACTGTCTTTTCCGGTGACAGGTTTCGCTCCTCGATGTAGTGACTTTCGATGAACGCAACAGTGTCCAGACCAACCTCTATATTTCTCATTAGTATACTAAACTTCCCCTTCGATTGACCAGGGATACTGACGATCCATCATCCTGCAAGGCCCTGCATCTGCCCTTCCGAGCACGTCAAGCCACATCGAATCAATCTCCTCCGGCGTCGACACTCCCTCTGCGAGAATGGTCAAGACCTCACGCTTGACGGCAGCCCAGAGACGGTTGAAGATGAGTCCTGTCGACTCTTTCCTGGCAACATACGGGATCGTTCCCGCCTCCTTCTGTCGCTCGACCATGAACGGGAAGATTTCGTCTGCGGTATGCCCGTCGGTCATCAGCTCGACGACCATGCACGTGGGAGGCATGTAATAATGCGTGTTGAGGATGCGGGCCTTGGTTGATTCAGACACTTTCTCAATCATCGCGGAGGACTTGTACGATGAGGAATTCGTCGCGAGGATGGCGTCTGCGGGGGCACAGGCGTCGAGTTCCGCAAAAGTGTCGATTTTGATCGCGAGCGTCTCGGGGACGACTTCGACAACGAGCCAAGCGTTTTGCACCGTTTCTTTCAAGTCCTCAAATGCTTGTGCTTTTCCCGGCGTTTTACCTGTTTTCGCTGCATATGACGCGACGTTTTCCTCGATGTATCTCAATCCCTCGGCGCGTTGCTGGGGATTGGGATCGCGAATGCGGACGTCATAGCCGGCTGAGGCCCAGATGCATCCTACGACGGTCATTACCCAGTTGCAGTGTGCTGGAATGATCATAGGGTTACTTACCTATGCGACGTCCCAACACGCCTGCACCGAGGACGGCAACGGGACGGTTTTGGTAGTTTTGCGGCGGAAGCCATGAGGCCATGTTGAGATGAATTAACGATTCAATGGTGATACTAAGAGAACTGGATGAAGGAAATCTACTTTTTTTTTATTACTAGACAGCGTCCATGACTGACAGTATCAGCTTATATACAAAGTCCATAGCGCAGACTATGAGTCCTCGCAATGACTAAGGTTCCTTTATTCCGAATCCAATGTACTGTACCTCCATCCTTCCTCCGAGTCATAGTTCCAACATGATATGATTCATCGGATCCGTTACGTGCGTAAGTAAGTACACACGCTGTCTAGGGATGGGAATATCCGACTGGGGAAGAAGTTATGTATGAATTATCGGTCATAAGCCAGCTTCTCTGTGAAGGAATGGATGCATGAATCCATGAAGATCAGAGATTAACATACGTAGTGCAGATTCAGTTAGAATTTCCGAAGACTGGATCCACTTGTTGAATCTACATAGTATCTAACCAGAATAGAATAATCTTTCTCCCCGTCAGAAATGATCAATGACGGAAATACGTCAGTATGCCTCGGCAAATTCAATTATCTGAATCTGCATGAATGTACAGGGTATGCACAGTACGAAAGAGTGACTGCATTGTTCTCGTCCGTAAGCTAAGTGGGCCGGTACCGTCGGGATTTGTATCCGGGATTGTCTCATAGCATGCATAACAGTAAACAAGCCTTGCTAGCATAATGGCAGATCGGCAATAATAGAAATAAACAACTCTGTACTCCGTATATATTCCGATTATCCTGGTCCGGGATGCCGAGGTTGTCATTTAGTCGGCATGCCTAGTCTAGAAGGATCTCTCCTGTTCAGGAGATCGATCTAACGTTCTGACACGACACGATTATCCACTGTGGGTCCACAGACACAACCGATCCATTAGAGTTTGATAAGGGGTTATTGAACTAATTTTTTTTTATCTAGCCTCGGTACTTTTCCATGACTTGAGCTTGGTTGGTTTATACGAAATATGGCTGCATCCCACCTTTTGAACGGAAGACTGACTTTAAACTTGTAACGGTCGGTCGCCCATTCAAGGTACTGAGTAATGGAGGGAGTTAGAGATACACGTTAGATGAATAACTTCTCAATGTTTAAAGGAATATCTAAAAAAAAAAAACCCAACTACGAAAAAAATAGCTAGCATTGGAATCTACCTACCAAAAAGAAGATGACAAAAAAAAATACAATCTACTACTGTACACTCAAAAACAAAATATCTGATCCTCCATCTTCGACACCGCCGCTGGCTTCGCAAACCCCATCTCGACCAACGCCTTCTTTGCCGCATTCACCATCCCCGGCGGACCACAAAGCATGACTTTCGTCTCCGGGTCAGGCGCAAACAATCTCTCCATCATCACCTCCTTGGTCACGAAACCCCTCCCAAACTTCCAGGTTTCCCCTGGATTATCGAGCATATACCAGACCTTGAAATTCCTCGGATACTTCACCGCAAAGGCGTCAAGCTCTGCTCGCAAGAGGATATCCGCCTCCGTCCGATTCGCATATATCAGACTGATCTCCGTCGTATCGTGCTCATCCTCGCAGATCGCGCGGATGAGCTGGTACATAGGCGTAATCCCCGTGCCACCAGCGATCATGCCCATTTTCTTGCAGAGTCCCTTGCGGTAGGTCATTGCGCCCTTGGGACCGCGGAATGCCACCTCGTCGCCGATTTGCAGCTTGGCGAGGTATTTCCCTGTCAGTAACCCGTCCGGATAGCATTTGATGACCAGTTCGAGTCTGCCCAGGTCGAGGTTGTTGGATACGGGTGTGTAGGAGCGTGTGACGCTGGTGCCATCGTCAAGGACTGCCTTGATGGCCACGTGTTGGCCGATGGGTAGGCCGATGATGTCGGTCGAGTTCGGGAGCGCAAACACAAAGCGATAGACGTTGGACGATAACTGATCCTTGCGGACTAATGGCAGGGTTTTAAATTCGCTAGGCGAAAGGAAACCCTTCGCCAGATGGGGGTTGATCGTGGCCCGTTTGGCGGCCTTGATGTGTGGAGGGTATTTGGTGAAGCCGGACTCGATTTGCAGCATCTGGGTAAGCTTGCGGCTGGCAACAGCGACGGATATGGTGGCCAGCGCAGTTGCGGCGAGGAAGCCATTTGTGAAGCCGCCTTTTGGGATGTGGATTCCTTTGAGCGTGAGTGATGATGGTAGCAGTTGCAACATCCGGTGCCAGTGCTGAGCGGGATTGAATCGCTCCCGTTGAGCATAGAGAACCAGCAGACCACCGACAGAACTGGCGAGCAGTCCGATTTTCGTCTTCGATATCGACACTTCCCTAACCACTTGGGTATTCTCGGTATTCTGCACAAGTCGCACAGCCTTCGGACGGGCTTTTTCTTCGGCTGCTTTCAGCGTCCCTATCAGATAGGGCTGCATCGCCTGTGTTGCTTCGTCTGAATGGCCAACATCCTCATACGCTTCCGTGGCATCGGTTCCGGCCACTTCTTTCAGGACATCTTCTCCACCGGGGTGTTCGTGTAGGTAATCGGTGATGTTGAAGACTGGAAATGTTAGAAATTGGGAAATGGTTGATGGTTGCGGGAATCACACCTTTTCCGTGAATGACAATCCACATATCATTCGCACTTTTGTGCGCTGCGACGTCTTCTGCCGTATATACGGGCAGAGTGGTGGCAGTCATGTTGGGAGTTGCGATCAATGAAGAATTTTTCAAACAATTCTAGTTCAGTTATAGGAATGGTTGAGTGATCATTGTACAAATTCACACAACGAAAGATGACATTGCCATTATAAAGAAATCCGCATAACTTCATAGTTCTCTCCTGATCGTCTGTCTCCATAGAAAATCTCTTAGTTCCCACAGCATGAAGTCAGGCACAACTCAATATTTTCCAAACATCAATGCCGCCAGAACCAACGCTTGCTCTCTCTCTCTCGGTCCGTAAATTCCGGTTCGACTCCATCAGGCCTTACGTACGTAAAGAGCGGGTCCAGAACAATGTCATTTTCCAATCTAGCAAAGTGCCGAGGCAGGCAGCAAGGCTGCCATCCTAGTCTGGTATGAGACAGCGCTACGGAGTAAATGTCTCAAGGATCGCCACAAAGACCCGATGTGGATCGATCCACTTGCCTGGTGATATCGGCTGTCATGTCATACTTTCTTGTGCATAATTCGGTATTTTTTCCGAAGATGGTAGGAATCAGAAACATGCCTATGCCTAGGTATATGGTTCACTACGGCAATATGGCGGTGGATTGCTCGCAGGTTGCTTTCCATATAAGAGGGTTGTCGTCGTTGCAATCCAAAGAGAAAAGCAAAGTTCAACTCCCAAATCAAAATGCCGGCCAAGCAGTTCTACTTCCTAGGAGAGGATGTCTCCCACGCTCGAACCATCGAGGTTGACCGTGCACTCGATCTTGATGGCTTGAAGCATCTCGTGGCAGCACACCTGGCCATTGTCGAGCCGGATGGTTCGTAACCTCGTTCAGTACGATATTATTTATCACTAATATCTATCTACAGGCATCGACTTTCACTCCCAAGACTCGATTCTTGCTACTACCGCAGAAATCATCTCGTGCACCACCCCCATCGCCATCACCATCGACGGAAAGCAAGTCCGCGAACCGCCCGGTCCCAAGGGCCTCCCCTTCGTTGGAAACTTCTTCGAAGTATACCCGGACCACCTGGGCAATCACCAGCGCCTCTTCGAGCACTATGGACCCATTATCAAAACCACCAACATGGGTCGCACTGTCTACCAAACCAACGACCCGCAAATCGCAGCCATCGTCTTCGCGGAATCAGACTTCTTCACCAAGAAAATCAACGAAGCCCATCCGCTGTATGGAATCAAGAATCAGGAAGCGGGCGTCTTCCTCGGTGATACAGACACGCCGGAGTGGAGAGCAGCGCATAAATTCTTGCCGCCAGCCTTCGGTCCCAAGGCCGTTCGACACTATGCGCCTACTATGCAGAAGACAGTGGAAGACGCGTTCAGGGTATTTGACGAGCTCGACCAGAAGAACGAGGCGTGGAACGTGTACCAATACATGCTGAAGCTCGGATCGCAGGCGGTGGGAAAGCTGGTTCTGGGTATTGACTTTCATCATTTTGCGTCGGTGGATGCGCCGCTGCACGAGATGGTGCATCTGATTGCGGAGACCTTGTCCTTGAACAAGAAGGTTACTTCCAAGGGGGATTGGTATGCGATGTTGCCGTTTGGGGATCCGAAGAGGCTGCGAGAGGGCAAGGCCAGGATCAAGGCCATGGTTGAGGAGTCGATCAAGGAGGCTGCTCGGGGAGGAGTGGAGGATCTGGAACTGCAGGATGCGGCGCTGAAGGCGACTAACATGGTTGGTAAGGCTTACAAAAAAAAAAGAATTACCCAGTTCGTCGAGACGATACTGACGACTCCAGACTACGCCATCCGCGCAACAGACAGCAAAGGCGACAAACTGCCCAAAACCAGTCTGATCCAAGCCCTCGTCGTAGCCACCGGCGCCGGGTTCACGACAACCAGTTCCCTCCTGTCGTGGCTGATCTATGCCCTGGTCACATACCCGGGGATGCAGGACCGACTGTTACAAGAGCTCATCGACAACGACATCGACGAAACCACCGAAATCACCGCCGATCTCACCAATCGTCTCACCTTTCTCGACAAATTCATCAAGGAGACGCAACGCCGACACAACCCGTCCTTCCAACCGGCTCGCACTGCCAAAGTCGATCTCGTGTTGCCCGGAGGGTACAAAATCCCCCAGGACGCCATCGTCATCCCCGCGCTGCACCACATCCACAACAACCCGGAGATATGGGACAATCCCACCCGCTTCGATCCCGACCGATGGGATACCGACGCGGTGAAAAACCGGCACAAAATGGCCTATGTGCCGTTTGCAGCGGGCCCACGGATGTGTATCGGTTTCAACTTTGCGCTGCAGGAGGTGAAGGTGTTCCTGCCGAAGTTGGTGTATCGATACAAGTTTACCAAGGAAGGGGATGGGGTGGTGGATTATGATCCGATGTTTCAGTTGATCAGGCCGAACAATTTGTATGTGAGGGCGGAGAGGAGGGTGAAGTGGCCGGCGAAGTCAGTGAAGACGGATTGAGAGAGGCTCTGTTTAGATTTTTAGAAAGCTGTTTTTTTTTCTGTCGTCCATAAGACTTGGATTTTCCTTATCTTAGGCAGAATATTATAATGCCTATACTGTTGCAAAAAGATCCATGCACAGCATGCTGACTATTAATCCAAGCTAAGCATGACAGTTTGCATATACTAAAGGACAGGAATATAAGAGAAGATTAAAATCTAGCGGTGGTAGTAGTAGCATGGAACTGGATAACTGTATACGTAACCGATGGCTAATAATATAGTTTTCTATAGAAGACTAACAGGCCAGAGAACAAGACAGTTGTTGCAGACTCAGCCAAAAAGAGGCACCATGGCACCAACTTCTTGGTGAATCTGAACTAGGTATCGGCTGCGCCAACAACAGTTCTATTCTATTTATTAATATACCACCATTAGAATGATTAATATAGTCAGTGCAGCAACAACGGTACTACTGGTCCAAGATTATGGCAGAGGAGTAAACAGGTGCTGCAGGAACAATTATTGGGACTCTAATACTAGTCACAAGTATGTTATATACGCAGTATATCACATGACGGGATCTGCTGGATAATCTATTAATTAGTGGATTATCCTTTATACTAGTCTAGCCGCTTCTGAACAGTTGAAAATCATGAGGGAAGAATAGGTTCTAAATACAAATAAAAGGCTATAGACCAGAATAGTACATAGCTAGTCAGTGTATAGCTATATGGCTCGATGTTGAACGGCTCGATGTAGATATCGACTAGATAGTCGATGACTTGACGGGATATCGGCTGGATGATCAATGGCTTGATGGATTGATATCTCCCTATGTTCGACATTTTCCCCAGAGATATTCGCCTAGATAGATATCTAGGGCTTTCGTTATGGAGAAATATAAATAAAATGGCTTGATTTGGGGGTCTAAAATAGAAGGTAGGCAGGGGTCGGCTAGTTGTGAAAAAATTTTCATAAGAGTAGAATAGGTCAAAACCTCACCAATTCTGGCCCAAAAAGAATATGAGCTCTTCTTAGTTCCATCAGCTCTATAGAACTGATTACTTGTCTCAGTCACAACGTAGAGGTGAGAGCTCTTCGTATAAATAGCTGTTCATGACATCCAATTATTCAACGAGCTCAGAAAAAAAATAGATTCGATTAAGTGAAGAAGCAAAAAGGAACGTTTGGTTATGGCCTTCCAGTCTCCGTCTGACATATATCCAGACTTTCCCTCCACGAGCCAGGCGGGATTTCCAGCTTCTGTGAGATATACTTGCTAGGTAGACTACTGACCCTATGAGGTTATCTGGCTCTCTATTTCGCAGGTATTTGACCATCAGAAGGTCAGGTCTTCCACTAAGAGCACACCACTTTCTTTTTTTTTTCCTTAGTTCACCCACTCAGTCACTCGCTCGCGGCCCCAGTGCTGATGAGTTCGATGTAGTTATCCAAGTTTCCATTATTATGTAGACATCTCTCTGTCCGAAAAGAGGACTCGATAGACGACAACACAAAAGGTCACAATCAAGAAGGCCTAGCTCCTAGCAAGACATTCAAGTGGAAAACCCATTAGCTACCAAGCGCATCACAGAGTGAATATAAAGTTGCACAGTAAACGAAAGAGGCAAAAGCATTCAGAAGAAAAATAATATGAATGGAATCACCGCTGCACCGAGGCTAAGCATCCTCGATACAGTTCATTCCGGCGAGTGAAGAAATTTGTTATTTGCATCTTGCTTGCGTGCTTTGAGAGGGATAGGAAGGTGATGGTAAGAAAAGTACTCACTGCTGAGTTGAAGCAAGCAGCACTCCTTTCAGGGGAAATGTTACCTGCAAGGAAAAAATTGGCAAGGTTCCCAGTTAACTGCATTTCTTGAGAGTGCATGGCTTCATGAAGGTATCATTTCATTTATAGAAATATGAGACCGACAGAATCGAAGGATGGACAGGAAGACAACTGCCCCAATATATATTGTCCATCTCAGAAGATTACCCTCCTGGTTAAATAGTAGTACAGTACAAGCGAATACAAGGAAGCATAAGGTTCAATGGGAAGGGGTATTTTACCATTGCTCCATCTATCGTATTTTTAATTCCAAGACAACGATTGTTGGTTGCTTGAATTGATGCAGTCTACAGCGATATATCTATCTATATATATTGACGCATATATTTGTGACAGGGTAAAGATTTCTGAAAACCGTTACGTACTGTACTGTACATACATTACTCAAAATCGCTATTAGTTACTCATCACAACTAATGAATGCTGTTAGGTTGAGCGTTTGAGTGACAGAATGTCAGTCACATCGATAATGATAAGTAATGATAGGGTATGATCTAAAACGGAACCAATACCGAAGCATATTTTAGGTTGGCGGGTATTACTCCGTACTCAGACTTGCTCAAAATTAGTCATGATTAGTCTTTGCATTCCGGCAGTTTCCCCCGCATTTGTGTGGAGATTAAAATTTTAGATTCAGCGAATTTCTACTCCGTATGGGAGACGGGGGGAATCGGCGCCGCTTTCCGTGTTTCGTCCCATCGCGTGATCATTCCTCGCTCCTTCCATTCTGGGCAATGTTATGGACCTGCCCCATTCGGTATAGGCTCATAGCGGGCTCGGTCAGCGGCCTTGTCGAGCATTGCAGAATTGTAACAATGTACATACATATACATTTCCATCTCAACCGCCTTACTTTGGTCGAATAGAGTTGGAACTTGATTGTGAAAGTTCATGGCACTGGATTTATCCCACACCGCAATTGACTGAGGAGAAGATTCCACCTCCTCATCCTCGCTGCCGAACGGGGTCTCTACTTTCCCAATCCCGTCATCGTAATTTCACTTAGAACACCCGATGTCACACAATGCGTCCGACCAACTCGTTGAAATCACTTTGGCAGATATCACTTTCATCCAACAGCTGAAGCAATCTGAGTCGTCCTGCATTTTCCAGGTATCCGTGCATGGAAAGATATGTGTTATGAAGGTGGTATGCTTCCTCCTGGTCACTTCCTGCCTGGCTTTTTCCCCCTAATAATTCCAGTACCATGCCATAGAGCGTTCTCATGCCGATCCGCCTGGTCGGGAAATTGACATCTTTCTGTGCGAGAGCAACGCATATCGGCGGTTGAAAATGAAGGGGCTATGCCAGCGGGGAGTCATCCCAGACTTTTACGGAGTGATTGAAAACATAGATCCGACACTCGGGCAGCCACATCTGGATCCATTTCTCAAAGACAAATTACGTCCCAATGCAGTCCTTATCGAGTATATTCCAAATATACGTCAAATAGACCTATCGACCTTCTCAGAGACACGAATTGCCAGACTTCGTGCGATTCTGGACGAGATTCACCAAGCCTGGGTCTATCATGGTGATCCCTATCTCCGAAATATGATGGTTCAGGAAGACTCTGACCGAGTGATGTGGATCGATTTCGATCGTGCTCAGATATTGTCCGAGAATGGTCCCACTCCAAGACAGCAGCAGTGGATGAAGGAGGAGGATGAGATGATGGATTATTTTGTCGAGGCTCTTGTAAGCACGACCATCGATAATTATAAGACTGGATCAGCTGATATTTGTTTCCAGACGGCGGACTATAAGGTCGGCATAATCTCGCGTACTTGGCCATATTATTACGAATATGTCTAGATAGCCAGTCTTTAAAACTGAAGAATTCTGAACCTGTCCCGATGAGATTCTAATTGCCTCGATACGATCTGAAATTAATCTTTATCTTACAGCTTGCCCTCTCATCTTATGAACGTCTTATTAAGGTGGCGTGGCTCGGCAATGCATTAATATCCGAGAATATGTTGTCTAATTCTCATTTGCTGGAACCGCGATCAGAATCAAGGTGGGTTATCTACCAGGCTCAAAACGGGTTTAAATTATCCTGTGTCTGAAGGATTTCAGGACTTCCGAAGAGTGATCGATAACAGAACTATATTGAGGTTTTCTCGCAGGAGACAATTGCTCTCGCACCCTCATCGCTGCATCTTACGGCTCTGGAGTGCATTGGCTGTACACTTATTCAACCTGCACTTGGTTATCGAATGATCATGAGGACGTGCCTCTTCGAGCTTCAAAAGTGTCTGAGGGAACGGATTGTGGTACTAGAAGTGATGATACTAATATAACAAAAGATTAGATCTTCCTCTACCTCTATGTAAAATAAAAAACATACGCTTCATCAAGCTTTCCTTTTGCGCAGTCGGCTTCCTATTGTGGATAAATGCGGTCAACGACCAGAAAAATGAACGGCAATCGAACAACGCCTAAACCAGAACACTTACCAAGCAGTCCTTGAAACTAGTCACTATCTCTTCTTCCTCTTGCATGAGGACCCTTTGCCTATAGGTAATTTGATCCGGATCGTATGTCTCCGCTCGATCGAAATCTATCCAGACTACTCTTTCCGGGTCATCCTCGACGACCAGCATATTCCGTGGTTTAGCATCCTTATGTCGGACAAACGCCTTGTGAATCTGTTGGATGCCTTCAATGAACTTGTCCATCCGCTTGCGCGTATAGTTGTGCAGATGGATCATCTCCAGATTGGGAATGTACTCGAACAGAATTGCACTTGGAGGATATTCATCCTCCACGATTTTTTCAGATGGGGCAGGCAAAGTCTGGGATCGAACTTTTCAATGGTGCCGTAGAACTGCGGTACAATTCCTCGATCACAGAGACCATGCTCCTTGAACCGCCTATAGGCGGTCGACTCCAGAACGTGGATGTCTAGCTCGCGATCTTTTGGCTCGTAATATTGTCTAGGGCCACGCCCATGATGCTATCGATGCCATGGATCCGTCAGACAAGCGAATAGTCAGGAACCTCCTTGACTAGCGCTGACGCACCACTTTCATGACACTTGTTTGATCTCGGATAACAACAAGAAATATCACCGAAAACGTAGAACTGAATAGCTCCTGCTTAAAGGTGATCTCAGAAGGCTTGACATCGGTCAATTCCATCATGGCACATAAACAGGATACAGTGGTGGGAAATAGGAGCAGTGTGAACAGTATCATGCTGCTAAAGTTCCTTGTAAAGCACGGACTTGAGTCACGTGTACTCACTCCATCCATGCCAATCGTGTTTTTGGCACGTGCTTGTAGTACTTAATGAGCTGCCTACTACCTGGCTGTCTGGGAAACAAACAAGCTGAAATGATCGTGTAAGATCAGTCGTGGTTGAGTGCAAGAAAGAGAGAAAAGTCCTGGAACAGGTAAGATCGAAATTCACTCAATTACCGGCTGAGCATCAGTTCAGATTGAAGTCCATCTCGACAGCTTCTAACACAGATTTAAGTCAGTGAGAAATGATTTGGAAGTGAAGAATACCCTATGATATAATAATGGATTGTCCTTGTCTTTCCCTCCTTCCATCTTATCATGCCTATCAGAATTCACGTCTTCATTTACAGTCAGCGTCCAGACATAGACATAGGGCTTAGGGCCCGGGGCTAGGGCTGCCTGACTCGCTTGCGGGCCATATTAATTAGGCAGTCACCTCGCTCGGGGCTCTCCCACATTCTCCACAATCTAAGCTTCTTTCCCCTCACCTTCGATGCTACTAGGCCAACACAGATCAGTCGGGAAGTACCGGCGGTACGGGTCACTCAACTCCATTCCGATTGGAGAGAGATAACCTGATGCATCCACGGATGCGCCAGCATAGTATCTAAACTAGGGCGGTCTTGGTCACGAACTAGAGGTGATCTGCGCTGCCTCCCGCGAGTTTCCCAAATTGGCTATCTAGTGTATTTTCCCGTTCAGTTGCGCTGGTATCGATAATAGCCTATCTAATGTCCTCCATTTGGATGGACTGGAAAGATTTCAAAATGAGCTGACAACTTCAGCATCTCAGTCTTGTCGGTGAGATAGGGGAGGGTACTTTTTTTTGGGTCACAAGCAGGGTCTCAGCCTAATTGAGAAAACAGGCAGCCATTCCAAGCAGCCAACATCTACAACGGGGAATTGTGATCTGTCGACAGGGACGACAAAGAGGATCGATTTGACGCGGAACGAGAACTGCGAGCTTAACAAGAGAAAGACGATGATGATGAGAATCTAGCTGATGATAGCCTAAATCCTTCCAGGTCCAATATGACGCCACGACTTTCATTGTCACGGGTAAGTGCGTGCATGCTTCACGCGGTGAGAGAGACCTCTTTGTTCCTCAAAGTTGACACATCTGAGTCCGCCCAACCAGCGGTACCAGAAAGTCAAAACAAAGACGTTCCAGACGCGTCAAATCGTATAGTATCATCCTTGTGATTTTTCTTTCACCCCGCCTTTTTCCTATCCCTTATATCCGGCATACCTGCCGAGCGATTCTGACCGGCAGTTGCCGCCTCGTTTCTTCTCGCTTCCTGACTAGGCTCCGAACAGGCTTGCCACCATATTCAGGTCTAGAAGTCTGCTTCTACCTAGACAAAAAAAAATAATTCGCAAGCTTCTTGGGGTTAATCACTACCAACCTCAAGTGAATCTCACGAGTTAGAGACCATTATCACAACATCCCAGCACCACAAGGTTGGATGAAGCCATGTCGAACGTCCGGCAGGTTCTCGAAGCGACGTTCAACCACGTTGTGCTACCACCCCGCCTTCCTGGCAAACGAGACCAGGAGATCGAAAAGATCGAGAAGGACCTCGTTGCACGGTTACTCAGGGCCGTTAACTGTCTCATTGATCTGTCGAGCACTGCAACGAGAGACGCGTCCACCAACGCGTGGTATTGTCTTCGGCGTTCGCTGGAGATCTGTCAGACTATCCACGACGGCCAGATCGATAAGGTCAGGCTCGTGGAAGCCTTCTCAAGCATCCAATCTGAAGTTGGAATCATCCTGCACATCACAGAGCAAAACGCAGGGCTTCTCGTCCAACGGGAAAAGAGGTTCGTGATGCAAACAATTATTATTATATATCTCTTCTGGCCAGTATTGCAATAACTGACGCGAAACTCCCAGTGACGGTGCCGAAAACGTAAAGTTTGAGGCTTTGAAGCGTCTCCAAAAGCTGAAAATGTCCTGGCGTCTCCAAATGCCTTGCAATGTGATTTCCCTGGTGTTGCAGTCTCCGTTCCCCTTTCACAATTCCTGCGCTCGTCCTTCCAGGAAAGCCTTGCAGCATTTCTGGAGCAGGCTAGCGCCGAGTCTATCAAGCAGTTCACACCTCATGCTAGAAAAGCCGGCGCCGCTGTGGTAGAATGCCGCGATACGGTCGACCCCTGTCTCATCACCCAGATGCTGATGACCCTCCTCGAGGCCCATGGACATCGCACTAACCCGCCCATCCTGCGGAAGAGAGTAAGGGACGACGTATGCTGGGATAATTCTGAGCAGCCTTGGAGACGAAGCGCTTTTTGGCTCGTCCTCCGCGTGAGCACACAGCGATTACTCAGCTCCCTCTGTGGCCCCGATGCAGGTCGAATATACTACAAATTCCTCCAGTGTGTTCTCCATGCCCATCTACTGCAGGACTGCTTAGGGACATTGAGCGTGGAATCATGCCACTTCCTCCGAGCCAAGCTGTGCCGGCGTCTGGCCAAACTGGAAGTCGAAAAGGAGAGTGCAACAGCCACTGGAGATATTTACAAGGCGCTATTTCGCGCTGTCGGCCCGCTCTGCCACACAGCAATCCAGAAGGCAACAGACCAAATGGATGCGCACTGGAAGTCATTCAAACGTGCCGTTCGAAGGCCTATCCCGACCTTGCCTTCCCGTGCCGACGACGACGATCTATGCCTCAGACTACCAAACAGCGCGTCGTATCTCCAGCAGGTTCTAGATTATCCTAGGCACCCAAAAAAAGAATTAAACCTCTCAGAGATGTCAAGATCTCCAGCTAACGACGCGACAACCAAAGCCACTCTTAAACCGATTCAAGAGTTCGCGCAGCGCTATTACTCTCTGACCAATATGGAAATCAATTATTTTGAGAGCATTTATCAGAGCCTAGGAACCATGGCTCCAGAAGAGCGTTGCAAGAAACTGGCAAGTGTCATTGAAGACTACCTGGATAAGGTGTCGGATGCCTACAAAGACAGCGTCGAGGAAAAAAGTTTCATGATGTTGAATCTCTTCGAGTTGTGGGTTGCGATGGATGAGTGTGCCGTCCAGCGTTACCCACTGTTGAAAGACTACCATCCGGGATTTCGTCCAGAGCTCTTGGATGTTTTACGGCTCTCTCGACTCCAGGATATGCGCCGTCTGCAGAAAGTCCAAGAATATCTTCATACGCGTTGCACACAATGTCGGTTCTCGGACCTCAGTATCTTTTCTGACCCAAGGCAGGACTGTTTTGCCGTTCGTTATTTCTACGATTCCGACGACGGTTCCCGGCTTGAGATGTTGAAAGACAATATTGAACGTGACTCATCAGCCGCACGAAGCACAAAGGAGAGTGAACTGACACAAGCAAACGCGAAGTATAAGTCCCTGTCCAAGCAAATCTCCAGCTCAACATGCTGCTGCAAACGTCTGCCGGATGGAACATTGGATATTCGCGGCTGCCAGCATTGCTATATGAAGCGGCAACGAAAACGGCTTCGCATCACGGTTCACGAAGATTATTTGCCGTCAAGCGAATCAGTCGCAACCAATATCCAACAAAAAGCCGTTCTCTTTGAGCTAGCCGTCCCAGCATCGTTGGCCGCCTATCGAGATACAACTTGGAGGATTCTAAGTACATTTGGATTTCCTATTGGCAGTAAGACCAAAAAGTCGGGTCTAGGCTCCCCACTGATGCTGCTATCTGATCATGCCCCCCTACAAAGGTATCGACAAGCTCACTCTGTGAGATTCAGCCTGGCATCGATGACGAAACCGTTCCTCGGGACACATTACAGTAAACTACGTCTCCCAGCTTCCGCTTCTGACGTGTTACTTCCCCTGGGACTCACATTTTCATATTACGATGTCCAGGACAAACGCTGGTCGAGAGATCTGCCAGACGCCTTGACTTTTGGCCATCACTTCGGACTCGATGAATCAGTCCTGACTCTCCTCAACGTCCAAGATGCATCGCAGTTTGCTGCAGATGCCAATGGCCCGTCGTCGTACGACATTGTCGCCAGTCAGACCAAGTGTCCGTCCCAGTTGACTGTTCATGAGTTCACGGCCTACCAGAGTTTGCTCTCAGGTAAAAGCTGTCGCTGGTTGTCCATGCTGCGCGAACTAGGCTCATCCAACCTCAACTTCAGCCTGAAAGCCACTATGTGTTTGTATAGTCACCTCGCCTTACAGGTTGGACCGATGCGCGATGGGGATGACCTGCGTATGATTCATACTGTGTTCAAAGATGAGGCGTTTTGCGACCAGTTGATTACACAGATAAAGCGCCATCTTGAGGGAATTTCCTGCAATTGGCGTGAATCGTACTGTATGGAAATGTTGGTTACCTTGATTCTACGCGTCTGCACGCTTGGATCCGGACAATCTGTTCAAGAAGGTCTCACACTTTTACAAGAAGTGCGACACACAACTTTGCAGTGGATTCGTCAACTGCGGAACGAGGTCCGCAGTGCGGTGGATGCAGAGGCTGCAGCGACCGCAACGAGGTATGCCCTGTTCGCTGCATTGTTGTGCAAACGAACCTTTTGCATGTCTATAGGAACTCCCGACCGATGGGGCCCAGAAGAGCTTCAGTGCTTCATAGAGGCCTCCGTTGCTGTGCAGGAGAATCTGATTCCTGACCCAGCGAATCTGCCTCCAGTGGCGAGCAGCATGATGATCAGAGATCTCAAAATGACATTTCGCATGCGAGACGCTCTGCGGAAATCTGTTGCAGCCCATCCTGACAGCCTAGAGTCGGCTATCAATCGCGTGTGGCCTGAACCTGCCGACTGCTCGAGGACATATGGGCCCTGGAAATTCCTGTCGGATCCCTGGGAATGGTGGATGGTCTCTACAGTGGCAGCTACCGAATTCTCATATCCTCAGGTAGTCCATTACCATCTTCTGGAAGGCTACCTGTTGGTAAACAACAAACCTCTTGGCAAGTTGCCCAGGGAAATCGGAGAATCCGCGACCATCCGGGAACTCTTTGGCGACCAGCATCTGCTGACGTTCCCTTCTGCTCTGCCGGGGATGACTTACATGTTGGCCACCCCAAGGGATGGACACCAAATCCATCTGGGCCTGCGTAACGGAAAACTGGTTGTTCGTGCTCGTATCTACAAGACCCTCCTCGAGTTCGTGGATAGAGCGGAGTTTGGCACCGGCGGGAATCGCGATGTCCCTGCTCCGTTGGTCGACGACTGTGTGCACTGGCTCGACCTGACATCGCGACGGCTAGAATTTAGGAGACGGCCCCATATCTGGAAATACAACCGCCCGGGCAATTGGACCCTCGACGTCCGCACAAGAAAGGTATCGCGCCGGCAGGTCTTGCTCGTTGACCCGCATAGCGAACTCTTCAACCGCATCGCGGAGATTTTCAAGCATTTTGAGGATGTGGAGAGGTTGACGGTCTTCCAGCCATTACAGAACAATCTGACAGTCGAGCTCAAGCGGCTGGATCTCGAGTTCCGCGTCAACCGAAAGGGACTTCTGCAATCCAAACAGTTGCGTTCTGAGATTGATCCCAATCAGGATGCGGGAACATGGTATGGGCTAGAGAGCAAAATTGTCCTTCGAGATGCGACAAACAAGTTGAAACGAAGCATCATCGTTCCTATCGGCCGGCTCAAGTATGGACGTCAGGGAATTCATGTGGTTGTTCGCGTTGTGAACACTGGGCGCTACGGCCGATATCACATCGACGATGTTCTAGGACGCTTGCAGTGTGCGTCTGAGCCTTTACTGCTGTATATGAAAGCGGAACTGCATGCTTACACCTCCTTCGTCTTGCCTGATCCTCTCACCGGTCGCTCTGGCACCGAGGAGGCTTTGGCATGTCTGTCGTCGGGAGCCAGTCAGCCCTGGACGCCCCTGCCTCGTGACCAACTATACCCACTGCTCGACATGGCCCGACTCACGCCGAAGCGTCAGTATTATCCCAAGCACCTGCGCTTCCAGCAGATCGTCACCTGGGATCCGGGACTCACGGTGACCATTCAGCACGATCGTTACCGCACCGTGATCGAAGGCATCCTGACGAAACTCGAGAGACTGTCCGTCTTTGCAATTCCAAGTGTCCAGCCGCCGAGATTAGAGCAGGATGATGTCCTTCATCTCCGCGAACGGAGTCATGCCCGTCGTCATCGCTATGAACGGCCCGACTCGTTTCCATGCGAACCTATCCCCTCCGACGATCATCCATATCAAGCTAGAGACCATTTGGAGAGTAACTCAGCGACACGTCATGTCTCCGAGATCGTTCACCTGCTGCGCTCACAGCCGTCGCGTATTCACACCACCCCTGGGCTGGCCCTGATCCTTCAGCGGATACCCTTCATCAAGGGTTATGGTCAGACCTTTTCCAAGCCTCTCCTTAGTGATCTCCTGGAAACGGATATAGGACTCGAGTGGGGAGCACTGGTGAATCTCACTCGCCACAGTGAGGGAGAAAATCGAGATCCTCTCATGTTCCAGCTCGGTGTGATGGCGTTTGGCGCGGATGTGAACATGACTCTGTTGCGGAGCGTTGTTGCTTTTGCCCTGATCGCGGAGCTACACGCCATCCATTTCCCTACGCATTCTGTTTACACAAATTTTCGATACAGTCAGGAGCCGACGCTGGACAGTCTGGTGGAGCTGTTACGACCTTGTTGTCAACAATACGCTTATGACACAGAGTCCGATGAACACCCATTAAAACGGCGGCGGAATGTCGATAAAGCAAAAGATGAATACGAAAACCGATGCAACAAGGAGTGTAAAGACTTTGCTCTCACTCTTCTGCAGCAGTGGCCATGTCCAGAGCCGATCATGGAGTGTTTCTCGGGAACTGCAGTAGACATATTAAAAGCCCGAGAGGCCATTCGACCGGAATGGTTGCGCCTCTTCCAGAATTGGGAGCTTTCCAAACATCTGACAAAAGTCCAGAAAGTTCTCGATCTTCATAAAGCAAAGGGCAACTTCGTTCGATCCGAAACAGCAACGGAGAAATCAACCCTGTTACCTGTTCCCCACCGAGGAAGGGAGATCCCTAGCCTTTCCCACGATCTCCTCCAGAAGAATTGCCCAGTCCGATCATCTGTTGCGGGCACAGAACTTGTTAGACCACCGACCAGGAAGCCAAGCAAGTTGCGTGACGCGGGATTTAGTCCCATGAGAGCAAGAATCCAGGCTCCTGCTCCTGAAATCGAAGAGCTCAAGGCCATTGTTGATACCATGGTCAATTCTCCCAGCCCCATTCGGAGAGAGTATGGGGAGGACTTGAAGGGCAGCTTGGCCGCACTTGAACAGCTCCGGATGCTAGAAGAATTGCCCCCACACTTCCTTGCCGTTTCCGATATAGAATCCAGGATTTTGGAAGCTCAGAAGACGATGAAGGACGGATTTCAAGCCATCTGTGATGCCCTTGCTGCAGGTGAGGCTCGACACGTTTGGCTACAAGCCGGCAATCTATGGCCATGTCTCACACCAGTGACACTGCTCGAGCAGCTGCGAACAACAGCCCACAATGGAATGAGCCGGCAGATGAGGGAAGCCTTGCTTGCATATGCTGTTTCCATAACGCGAATTCAACATGTGCTGCGCATCCTTGACGCCCAGAGGAAAAACGACGCCCGGAGACTCCAGGAAGAACAGAAAAACCTCGGACATGGCAATTGGCAGCCACAGGAATATCCAGATTGGCTTCTGCTCGAGATTGACGCCAACATCCTAATCCGCAATGACCAGGTGGATGTAGCGCGTGCCACCATTTCCCCAGCATCGAGGTCCAATTCAGTGCTCCAGATGAACATGGGCCAAGGTAAGAGAGACAAGTAAACCTGTACCTGACCAGAAGGGACTAACACAGTGCAAGGGAAAACATCCGTGATTATGCCCATGGTGTCCTGCATCCTTGCCAATAGAAAGAGCCTTGCTCGATTGATCGTGCCAAAGGCGTTACTAACGCAAACCGCACAGATCCTTCAATCCAGACTCGGAGGTCTTGTAGGTCGGGAAATCCGACATGTCCCTTTCTCTCGCAAAACCTCGACCGCCCTCAGCACCATCCAGGAATATCGGAGCCTCCACGAAGAGCTCCTCAATCAGTCCGGCATTATCCTCACGCTCCCGGAGCATGTACTGTCCTTCATGCTCAGCGGACACCAGTGTCTCTCGGATGCGCGACTGAAACCCGCGAGCGCCATGGTGACCGTGCAGTCCTGGTTGCAAGAAGTATGCAGCGATGTCCTTGACGAATCTGACTTCACTCTGGGAGTGAGGACGCAGCTGATCTATCCCAGTGGCCCACAGCTGGCGCTGGACGGACAGCCGCACCGGTGGAAGGTTGCGCAGAAGCTGCTCAGTTTAGTTGAAATCCATTTGCAGGATCTCCAACTGGAATACCCACGTAGTGTCGAGGTCGTGCGACGGAGGATGGAAGGATTCCCGTTTATCCATTTTCTGCGTCGGGACGTCGAACACGCTTTGCATCAACGTCTGGTAGACGACATCTGCCATGGTCAGACCCCAATTCTTCCGATGGCCGCAAAACACGACCAGCAGGCGGTTCGAGCGTTTCTCTCTGATGCCAGAGTCGATGTAGCAGTCACGGAATGTGCATGCCGGGCCTTTGCAGGTCAGCCCGCTGCAGTCAAGAATCTCTTCTTGCTGCGCGGATTGCTGGTGCACGGTATCCTTCTGTTGTGTCTAAAAAAACGGTGGAATGTTCAGTATGGGTTGCACCCCAAGCGTGATCCAATTGCTGTTCCGTTCCATGCCAAAGGGGTACCGTCCGAGCAGGCAGAGTGGGGTCATCCTGATGTCGCCATTCTCTTCACTTGTCTGGCGTTCTATTATAGCGGACTGACTATCCCGCAGCTGCGTCAGGCTCTGCAGCATATATTGCGGGCGGACGATCCATCTAGCGAGTATGATCGTTGGACACATCACTCCGCCACGCTCCCGGAGTCGCTTCGGCATTGGAATCTAATCAACATTGACGACGATGGGCAGATTCGGGCAATTTGGGAACACCTGCGTTTCGTCGTCGTTGTGATTGAGGACTACTTAAACCACTTCGTGTTTCCAATCCACGCTAAACAATTCAGCCAAAAGTTGCAGGCATCTGGGTGGGATATTCCTCTGTTTTCTTTCAGGGATAAGCAATCAAAGTCCGGCTTGTCGGCGTTGACGACCGGATTCAGCGGTACAAACGACAACCGACGGATGCTGCCGTTGACCATCCGACAAGAGGATCTCCCGGGGTTATCGCATACCAATGCAGAGGTGCTCACTTACCTACTACAGGCGCGGAACAGATCGTATGTGGTTGCTGCCCAGTCGAATGGGAAACGGCTATCTGAAATTCAATTCCTCTCTCGGCTCCAAGACATGGGCATTCGTCTCCTCATTGACGCTGGGGCGCATATCTTGGAGTTAGACAACAAAAGTCTCGTCCAACAATGGCTACACATTGATCATGAAGCACCTGCGACGGTCTACTTCGACGTGGATAACAAGGCCTGGGTGCTAGATCGCAATGACAAAGTCGTGCCCCTTTTGGCATCTCCATTTGTCGACAATCTGGAGAATTGTCTCGTTTATCTGGATGAGGCTCACACTCGTGGGACTGATCTCAAGTTTCCCGAGTCGGCCCGTGGGGCGTTGACTTTGAGTCTCGGGCAGACGAAAGATCACACCGTTCAAGGTATATAAATCTCCCTTTGCCTGGGTACTTGGACTAATTGAGATCTAGCTGCCATGAGACTCCGACAATTGGGAACATCGCAGTCTATTGTGTTCATTGCCTCCCCCGAAGTCCACCAGAGTATCTTAGATCTTCGTCAAAAATCCCCCGGGGACAGCGTCGATGCGTCCGACGTTGTCAGCTGGCTTCTCGAGCAGACTTGCCGGAGCAACGAGCAACTACAGCATTTGTACCTGGCGCAGGGATATGACTTCTGCCGCCGGATGCAAGCCGCGTCGGCACACGCGAAGTTTCTGACCAACTCCGACCACCGAGAAGCGTATCTAAAGGTGCTGCTACAGCCAGAACAACAAACGCTGGAGCAGCTATACAAGCCCAGACCGGAAGGCGAGTTTGTAGAAAGTGGATTAAGCGGACAGGGAAAGTTGCAGGAGTTTTGGGAGGAGCTGAAGAGGCAGCAAGAGGGCCTGAAGAACAGCAGCGAGACAACCCATCCTAGCTCAGCATTCCAGGAGGTTGAACAGGAGCGAGAAGTCGCCTTTCAGGTCGAGGAGGTGCGGCAAGTCCAGCGGCCGGTGCACTTCGAAGCCTTAACCTTTCCTGGGCTGCATCGAGCCTTGGTGCACTTTGTAGAGACGGGTGAACTGCTCGGATCTGAAGGGTATGAACCAGCCTTCTCAGCTCTGCGACGAACGACACTGGGTCACAAGTACGGAATCCGCCCTGCCAGCAAATCCCGTCTTTTTGTTTCGACAGAATTTACCAGAAGCGTCAAGTTGAAGAGAAGTGGCTGGCATGATGATTTCCTGGTCAGTAGAACACACAAATCCCACAAATGGGAATATACTAACCCTCTTACGCACGCAGCGTCCGGTACATTGGATTGTCTGGAGTCCAAAAACCCAGACGGCACTCGTCGTCATCCCGGAAGAAGCAGAGGGCCTCATTCCGGTGATTCGAGGGTTGGATAACCCACCGGGGGCGCATCTCCTCGTGTATGCTGCACCAGTTACTAAAAGCATGCTACAGTTTAATCGTCTCAGGTTCTACTCCCTGCCGAGTCTCGAGGAAGGTAAGGGGCTCCCGAACCGGCTGATCATTGAACTGGGTATTCTGGCCGGCCGCCTGTACTTTGAATATGCAGAGTACGGTGACATCGTACGTTATCTCCATGAGACAGAGAGTCTTTCGTTTACAGACAACCCTATCGGCTTCCTCGAAGAGTGGTTTGCTGTCACGCGGAAAGGCCAAGATATCGGACACACTCCCATGGGCTATATCTGCCAAGGACGGCCACTATCGAAGCATTACTCATTTTTTATGGCTAGGCCAGCGGTGAGCGATGCGGAGGACGAGCAATCAATCCAGTCTGGCTCAAGTGGGGAGTCACGATAATATGAACAGAAGCGATGGCGGAGATACCGGTGACGGGGGCGACGAGAGTGGACTGGAATTGGATGACGATGCCGTCGGGGTTGATTGAGTACGATTCGTAGCGGTCGGCGCAGGAATAAGAATGAGAGGGCATATGGTTGTTCGAGGAAGCCGTTAACAGTGGCGTCAGACTAGCTTAGGGAAGGAGCCAGTGATGTCATGTCTATCAGCTGGGGATCTCGTGATCTTGATGTTGACCCTTGACGGAGACGTCCTCAAAGTCAAAAGCTTTTCTAAGTTGGAGATATTGTCTTTCTTGTCAAATAGTTTGCGCCGCAGCACGCTCGCACCATCCTGCACCCAATACCATGGCATAACCTGCTCGAAAGTGTCCTGTTCGGGACAATACTTAGCCTGGGCTGAATCTGCTTGTAGAATATTATGGCAAAGAGAGCGATCGGGCTAACAAGGGCAAGAGAGTACCAGAATGTCACCAGCTCCCAGGTCTGTTTCACGACTGATTGCTGGTGGCAGTCGACTGACAGGTAGTCAAGCACCGGGACGATCTAGCTCGCACTTTCCCCAGATCAGATGGATCCTTCCTAAGTCCGGAGTAGATGTGGCCAATGGGAGTCTTTCGCTTCGGTGAAATCACTTATCACTTCCAGTTTCAACTCTTCCTTACGGAGTACAGGGCTACCTAACAAAGGGAGGACGATGAAAGTGGAATGCTTGTACCCGACTTTCTCTGGAGGTCTAATGGTGGACAGGAACAATTTACAAAGCCTCCAGGGCGGTGAATGAGGCGGCAGCGTTCTGCCAGACCATGACGTATGAACAGGAATACAGTGCCCGGATGGAGCGAACACAAGAAACCCCGCAAGATACCACAATCAAGGAAAGCAATGCAGAGAAGATCATCTTCTCCATGCGGGGAGAAGACTTGAAGCCCGAGATAAGGACCTGGATTTGGAATAAATGGCAGCACTGACCCTAAGCCCTAAGCTAAGCCCTGATCCGGCGCTAGTCCGGCCGCGGAGCCAGCCAATAGCAAACCGGCCTGTAAGAAGCCGAGGTCTTGCGCGCGGTCCAGCGGAAGGGACGGACGACGTCATTACTTAATAGCGAGTAAGCCAGAAACCAAGTTCATCGCAATGGAAAAAATTCAATAAATAGACAGGAATAAAATAGAACATAAAATAATCAATTTTTCATCTCGTGACTGGACTCGCTTGCTGGGATTGAGTATTCGACCGTGAGGGGCCTAGGGTAGCTTACATTATTACATAACTCGATCGCTCTTAGCTAGTTACCTACATAGCTATGGCGTCGCAAGCCGTGAAGAAAGCTGTCACCCTGCTGGGGGCCGGGTCGCAGGGGAGACGGCTTGCATATATGGTACGTATATCACTCCGTCGGATACAGATATTAGATATACGGTCATTCCCTACATATATATATTTAAACTTGTCTTGTCATCAGTCATAATATCATCTAACAAAGGTGCCTACTTTATATATTGACTTTCTCGCTACTAGTGGTCTCGACTCGGCCGACCAGTCCACCTCATTGACCAGAACGAGAAACAGCTCTCCCGGGCGTGGGACGAGATCCAAGCGCTGCGATTAAACAATGTCGAAATCGCGCGCAAGGTCGACAGATGGGGGTCGATAATCACGTCCTCTCCTCAGAAGGGCCTGGAGCATGCGGTATCGAATTCGTGGCTTCTTGTTGAGGTAAGTTTCCAAATTACATACTCTCTGTCTATGCCCTCGCTGGTAGGGCTTCAAGCTGACAGGTTTTGAACAGTGTGTGCCGGAATCGCTCGAGCTCAAGCGCGAAGTCATCAAGCAGATGGATGAGGCTGCTGCGCCGGACACCATCATCGCGTCCAATTCGAGCAGCTATACGATTTTAGAGATCTTGAAGAATCTGGACGTGAAGCATCGCGATCGATTCGTGAGTTTGCATTCATGTAAGTCCAAGCCAGAAATAAATTATAGATTATACATAACGTACTGATGCTGACTTTCCTCCAGACTGGCCACCCGAAACGCCTGGTAAGTACTTAAAAGAGCGAACATTCGATGAGATTGTTGGGAAAAAAAGAGAAAAAATGCTGACTGACATAGCAATTGAGATCATGGGCTCCGACGAGACCAACCCTGAAATCATCTCCCGCTTGATGGAGGAGACGAGGAAGCACGGCTTTCAGCCTTTCCATGTTCGTCGCATGTCGACGGGCTTTATTTACAACAGGTATGTTGTTTCTCTCCCTTTCTCCCTCTCCCTCTCTCTCTCTCTCTTTCGTGCCTTTTTCGAGAGCGCACAACTAACGACATCAGAATCTGGGCGGCCATCAAACGCGAAGCACTCCTCGTCCTCGACGAAGGCGTCGCCACACCGGAAGAGGTAGACACCATCTTCAAGAGCGTGCTCAAGACGCCCAAGGGGCCATTCGAGCAGATGGACGTAGTCGGGCTAGACGTCGTCCTGGACATTGAGAAGCACTACAGCGAGACTCGACCCGGGATGATCCCCGAGGGGCCGCGACGGCTGTTGCAGAAGATGGTGGATGAAGGCCGGCTCGGCGTGAAGACTGGGTCGGGGTTCTTTGAATATGGTAGCGACAGTCAGCAGAAGTGAGATCGATCGATAATGAGAAGAATAATCGTGGGAAGACCTATATGTATGATATGGCATGATGACTGCAGTGGGAATAAATTAACCCATCCTGAAAGGTGGTGTGGAAACAGGCTGAGAGAGGCTCTTGTTGATTGATATGTATGTACAGTAGCTGGTCAAAAGTCTCTGTTCACTTTCCATTTTGACAACTCTAGCACGTAATCTAGATCTCCACAAAACCATACACTGTTAATTATATTCATGAAAAAAAGAAACAGATTTTTCAAATTTATAGATAATTAATTGAATTCAAACCTTGGTATAGAAAAAAAAAACAAAACTGTTTACTACTATGATAGTTGTTAAGTGAGCTATTTCCTTTAAATAAATTCGATATATAATTCCGTATATTTTTGATCTATCTTTTACAGAATCTATGGTTATATCTAGTAGCATTTACCTATATTTATCTAATTTTTATTTTCAAAAAGGTAATAATCTCGAAGTATCATTTAATAACCCTTTTAAATAAAGTTAATTGTTGTTTTTGTTTTTTTTTTTTTAAAAAAAAAGAAGAAAGTTGGCTCTAGTTTTTATATATATATACCTTATATTCACTTACGCAATATATGGTATCACTTGGGATATTTTTTTTTAAATCTTTTTTTTTTAAAAAAAAAAAAAAACTAAAAATGCAAGAAGCCTTCCAGCGAGGTCACCACTGAAGCAAACAGTTAACTATTTACGGAGTAGTATCCGAGACGAAAGAAAAGAATGGCACGAGTCAGACAGATCGACCCCGCTCTTTAGGTAAGATTTGGGCTTATATATAATCAGCCTCTCTTCCCTAATCGTCGTCGTCTTTTTGTGGCCCTGTTATACTAATCAAAAGGGATCGTCTTCAATAATTTTTGCATCGACAGAAAATATATTAAGAATACAACATTAGTAAGGACACATTGATAGCTAAGCATGAATAATGATCATGAAATGCGACCTAACTGGTCTTTGAGAGCCTATGTAGGTACCTAACTTACCTACCTAAATAAATCCTAATCCTACTAAGGATGGTAATAATCGAGAATCGGTTAATTAAGCATGAAAGGACAGAGGCCACGCCGCTAGCGATCAGCCTGGTTGGCACCATACTGTACTGTACCTATATATACATAACGCATAGCTCGTAGTATAGTGAGTGAGCGAGCGGTTTTGTCCATACATTACCTTGCCTTTACCTTTTCTAGAGGATCAGTCAGACGCGCAGTCCGGCTCAATATTTGTCCAGTTCAGCTGAACCCGAGACGGGATCTGATCCGATCCATCGTCCGTTCGTTTATTATTACTATGGCGGGCACAGAAATAAGAATTCCCTGGTCCTACTCTTCTCATCATCCCCAACAACAGACTACTGACGATGACACCGCTAACGGCGTCGCGGATGGACGTGTCCCTGCTCCATCCCTCCAAAGCGACCTATCCGTCAACTGGGCCAAGTTTCGCCCTTCCGCAATCACCTCCGAGACATTCGCATTCAACCAGCAACTTCAGGAGATTGAAGCGGGGGTGCCAAAATGGTGGGAGGTGAGTTGACTATTTAGTTTTTCTTATTTCTAGAAATAATATTATCTTGGATTTAATGCTGTGCGGATGCTTACATCGATTATATGCTACCAGGTTGGCGCAGCAGAATACCGACTCATGCGGAAGAATGGTCTCACGCCCCTCCCTGCTGCGACTTTGCTTCCCACTGCGGAGCTGTTCAGCATCCCTTCTCGAGATACCGATCGAATGATTCCGTGTCGCGTGCTGCGGCCAGGTCAGGGTCCAGTTCGGGGTCTGTTCCTGCACGTCCACGGCGGCGGATGGGTGCTCAACGACGAGGCATCGTCAGATGTCTACCTCCAGGAGATCGCCGACCGATGTGGCCTGGTCTGCCTGTCGGTAGGGTACCGCCTCGCCCCGGAGCATCCGTACCCTGCTGGGCCAGACGACTGCTTTGACATCGCGAGCTGGCTGATAACGCACGCGTCGCGATGCTTCGGCACGCAGCTGGTCTTCATCGGCGGCGAGAGCGCAGGGGCGCACCTCTCTATCGTCACCGCGCTTCGGCTTCTGCAGTCGTCGGTGCAAGAGCTCGCCTCCTTCCGGCTGAAGGGGCTGCTGCTGCATTACGGCGCCTACTCGCTGCGGTGGCAGCCCGGCACGAAGCTGTTTCGCCGGCAGCCAACGCTCATCCTCGACGAGGACATGATGGTCCATTTCCGCGACGCCTATGTGCCGGGCATAAAGGACGACGAGCGGCAGCTCACGGCGCCGGATGTGTCACCGTTCTTTGCCGATCTGGCGAGTCTGGACCTCCCGCCGGCGCTGTTCACTATCGGCACGGAAGACTGTCTGCTCGAGGACTCGGTCTTTATGAGCACGCGCTGGATGATTGCTTGCAAGGAAGCCGTGCTGAAGATCTACCCGGGCAGTCCGCACGGGTTTATCCTCTTTCCGCCTGAGAAGCATGAGAATACGAAGATGGCGCTGCAGGATGTGAAGACTTTTGTCGATATGCAGTTGTCGACCACTACGGTGGAAAGTGGTACTGGACGTGCTAGATGTGCTACGTGTGGTACCTGCACGGAGAGAAAAGACTCATGATGATAGATCACGTATATAGCCTTTTCTTTAGATGCAGTTGCAGATCCAGAACAGGACATTATTGCATTCATCCTGGTTTCCCATCTCGCACTGCGCAGACAGGTTTAAATAGTCAAGAAGCGTATAGAATAGAGTCAGACATGCGGTAGGATTTTGCACAACAAAATAGCCTACATTATTCACTATTAAGGTGCAGTATCAAGGATAACATGGAGGTAAAATAAAAGTCTCTCTAGTGAAAAGATCCTTATACTGCGTTGGGAGTAACACCGGCTGATAAATTACGATATATCCCTCGTGCCACTTCTACTGATTACGGAAGAAGCTTTTTTTACCTTTAGGTATCTAGGTAATCATTTGTGGTGATACCTAACCTCAGAGAGTCGTAGCAAACAGAAGAAGGATCACCCGGGGCCCCGCGATACCCCGCACTCTGCTTTCCCCGCCTTTCCTGGTTGGGGATGGGCCTGCTGATATGATCTGCGGGTGTACCCACTACTACGTACCAGCTACCAGGTACTAGGTGCTGCCTGTTTGTACCTAGATACTACCTAGGGAGGTACAGTACCACCGAGTAGATACCTAAGGTCAACGGTATTGCAAAATGGACCAATGCCAAGTCAGGTCGCGGACTTGAATTGAGCTGAGAGTGACACTGGGATTGCCCAACAAAACTCCCGTACAGTACCCTCTTTCTGCTTACGCACTCGAAGCTACCTAGGTACCTGTACCTAGGTATGTCTAACAACCCCCCAGCAGGCACGATACTCAAGGCTGGCGACGCCCGTGATGGATGTACATACATATGTACATACATACTTCCTCGTTGCAGGTGAGAGCCGACCACCACCCCGCTTTGTATAGCACTACGTTAATTGATGAGGACAGACAACCGACGCCAACTAATTATTTATCCCCGACTATCGCTCTTGAGGATTATCGATTAATCTATTTTTTTCTTCCTTCCCTTCCTCGATAGATCAATCAATTACAATCACCATGCCAGGTAGACTTGCCGAAAAAGTCGCCATCGTCACCGGCGCCGGGCAAGGCTTCGGCGAAGGCATCACAAAGAAATTCATCGAGGAGGGCGCAAAGGTCGTGCTCGTCGACATCAACACTGCCAACGCCGAGAGAGTCGCAGCCGCCCAGCCGCCTGGCACCGCTGTGTTCGTTACGGGCGACGTGTCGGTGGAAGCGGACTGGCGAAAGGCCATCGATACAGCGCTGGCGCAGTTTGGCCAGGTCGATGTCGTGGTCAACAATGCGGGTGTTGTTAATATAGCGATGGTACGTCTGCCACATATACGTATATACGTGAGGTGATCTTGGAAGATCCATGCTGAGAGATATGCAGCCCTCAATCGAAGTCGTGGAGCAGGAATTCGACCGGCTGATCCGCATCAACACGAAGAGCCTCTACCACAGCGCAAAAGTGATCGTGCCCGTCTTCCGCCAGCAGGGCCGCGGCGGCGTCTTTGTCAACATCTCCAGCATCAGCGCGCCTCGACCACGGCCCAATCTGGTATGGTATGCAGCCAGTAAGGGGGCTGTCAGTGCAGTAAGTCTGACACAGTTCGTTCACTGCAAGTCTGATCTATCTATCCATCGAACGAGGTTACTCACGATCGATAATGTGGACAGGCAACAAAAGGTCTAGCTGCGGAATTAGCCAAGGACAACATCCGATGCAACGCTATCTGCCCGGTAGTAGGAGAGACGGCCATGTGAGTTCTCCTCTGATGCCCAGCACGACGCATTTCAAGAATCGTTACTGATTTTTAATGTAGGATCCCTCTCGTCCTGGGCAAGCAAGACACGCCCGAGAATCGCCAGACCTACCTTTCCGGGATCCCACTGGGCCGGTTCGCGACTCCGGCGGATGTCGCCAATGCGGCGGCCTTTCTGGCCAGCGACGAGGCGAGCTTTATTACGGGTATTGAGCTGCCGGTCGATGGGGGGAGATCGTTGAATTAGCTGGTAGTATAGTGTCATATTGTGTGGTGTTGAACCTGGATCTTGCAAGTATTTACCACATGAAGTGTTCGAATTTACCGCTTTGCCCTGCCCTGCAGCGTCTCATAGTTATATACGTAGATGTAAATCAGGTCTGTGGACCTCTAGGATTTATGAAACGCCGAATTCTGGCTGCCCGGTACTGTACTTTTCGTCAGTTTGAATATTGCCAGCAGAGATAAATCTGTCTCTAATGTTCTAATCGACTACGACTTACGGTGGACGGCTAAAACATTATCAAAACAATTGATTTCTTCTTTCTTTCTTTCTTTATTCCTTCCTTTTTGAATTACCACCTACGTACTACAGACAAAGACTACTACCATACAACAAAACAACATTAGTTTATTGATTGAATTCATGATTCATGACAATATTATATGCAGCAAGGGTAAGGGATAGATGACAAGGAAGTAGCACTTAATCGAATCGAATCGGGTAAGAAAGAGGACGAGAATGAAAAAAGGAAAAAATAAAAAATAAAAAAAAAATAAAAAGCTCCTACACCCACCAACCTAATAATATAGTAGTGGATTCAAAATTCAAGAATGCAAAACATATCTACACACAAAAAGAAAAAAGGGCCTGACAGTATGTGATTCGATTCACTATAGGTAATGCCTGTTTTCTGTCTGTCTAAGCAAGCAGCGGCAAGGATTCAATAAGAATCAAGAAGTTGAACCGGAACGGCAGCTCAGTTGTGTTGGGTTAAAAAAAAAAAAGAAAAAGAAGAAAACAACGCGGAGAGCAGATAAACATATTGGTTAGAAGGCTATGATTATATTAATAATCGTTCAGTCACATTGGTTTTTTTTCTTCCTGGATAGTGTCTGTATATTCAGTACAGTAATAGAAGCCTCCAAAGCACGTACTGTAGCTAGCTGTACATGATATATTGTGCTGTATAGGTATCATCTGTCTGGGATGTGGTATTGTAAGCTAGAACGGTAGAAGCTGCCTATTTCATCGACAGAGAAAAAAAAATGCTTTTTCTTCCTTTCTTTTTTTCTTTCTTTCCTTTTCCTTTTCCTTTCCCTTTCCTTTTCTTTTTTCTTTTTCCTTTTTCCTTTTTTTTTTTGCTCCATGATTCAACCCGTCTTCATTCCCCAGGGTGGATTCCATTGTAGGATTGATTGATGTTGTGCACACCTTCTTTGGGTGGGAACCATAGGTTCTCGGATAATAAGGTAGGCACTCAAGCCAAGTAATAAATACGTACCCTCATTCTCAAACCACTGCTTCGAAGCGTCGGCCATATGAATTGCGGTATAATCTTGCATAAAATGAAAGCTAAGTTCCCATCTACAATACGTCGTCTAAAGTTTGTGTTCACTGCCGCATTTCTCCCATTATCCTACAAAACGTTTTATTTCTCAATAAAATTCCATGATAACGCTATTATAACAAACGTATTTTTTAAATGAAGAATTGCCTGAAATTCTTTGTTTAGAAAATATTTCGATTTTGAATTATAATGGCTTTTCACACTTCTGTACTAAGCATAATCCAAATTTTATCGGATAATAGTGAAGTCGAGAATCCTAATAAAACTTTTCTTACATGTCCGACGAATATTCTACCATGTGATTTCAGTCTTGAAGAAATCTGGCTTTAGTGTTCATTTTCAAGGGTGAACTTTTGAGGGATTGAAGGGAGATTTCTGCCATAGTATATCCTGTAGATTATACGGTTTTCTGCAGAATCTGGATATATGATGTGTACTCGTATTCCGAGTATGCTTTGACTTCAAATACCCACGTTCCAATGGAAGGAGATGCAAAATGCTCAATACGCTGTGTACAGTCTCTTGCCATCTAGAAATCTCTGATATTGGTATACCTCATCTGAAATGTTTTTTTTTAATCATGAGATGTCAGTTAACACTTTATCATATAGGATTCATTTCGTGGCAAAAAATAGAGAGAGAAAGAGAGAGAAGAGAGAAGAGAGGTGAGAAGAAAGAAAAAAGACAAGAGACAAGAATAGAACAAGTCAAAAAGAGGGAACTTGCAGGAATTACAAGAAATTATCCTTCCTTCCTAACATTTTCCTTCTGTATATACAGCCATCATGAGAAGAATAGACCTATAATATGTAAAGTCTGCATGTATCCTTTATCCTTGACCTATCGGTACGAAGGTACTCTCTGTCACTTAAGCTATTTATTTACTCGTCTAGGAGACAACGTCTCCGATAGACATCAAACTGCGCAGCACGTAGCATTCAATAGCACTCAGGGTATTCCTTCGTAAGTACAATCTCAATAATAGATACTATCCTGCTCATTCCATATGAGTATCCTACAAGCATCTTCATTTCATTCTAACCGCAAGCGAATCTCGTAGTTAACTAGTTTGTGAATCACTTCGCAATCAGCCCCCCATCCACAACAAGACTCGTCCCAGTAACGTAATTGCTCGCCTGGCTGGCCAGAAACACTATCGCCCCGCGGAAATCTTCTGGCAGGCCCCATCGTCCCGCGGGCGTTCGGTCGATGATGTAGTCGTGATATGCCTTGTCGCGGATATACACCTCGGTTAGGGGGGTTTTGACGTACCTAGAATGACAAAAGAATCGGTTAATGGCATCCTTTATTTGCAGTGAAGGAAAGTGTAAGAGTGGCAGAAGGCTGGCTCCTACCCCGGACAGATACAGTTAACCTGGATCCCCCGACTCGCCCACTCGTTGCTCATCGCCTTGGTCATCTGCAACACACCCCCCTTCTCGCCGCGTAAGGGCTGATGTTGACGTTCCCGATGAAGGAGATGATGCTCGCAACGTTGATGATCTTCCCTGGTCGATTCAGCTGGAGGAGTCGGCGGCCGACTTCTTGGGCGGCGACGAAGCTGGCTTTGAGGTTGACGGCGAAGACCTGAATAACATCAATAAGAAACGAAATTCATGCATCACAGTAGTAGTTTCACGGGTAAGAATTATTATTATTATTTTATGAGGGTTGCTACCGCATCAATATCCTCATCCGAAAAATCCTCCACCTTCCCCCTTCGATTAATCCCCGCACAGTTGAGCAGAATATCCGGGATCACGCCGCTCTCCCAGATCTTGGCGAAGGTCTCGCGCAGCGCCTTGCTGTCAGCCACGTCGGCATGGAAGACGCGCAGGGTGCGTCCGGCTTTCTGGACGCCCTCGGCCAGGAGGTTCGATCGGGATTCATCGGGCAGCTCGATAGAGACGACGTCGGCGCCTGCCTCGGCCAGCGCGAGAGTCATTTCGAGCCCGAGGCCGCCGGTGCCGCCGGTGACGATGGCCGTTTTGCCGGCGAGGGAGAAGAGGGAGCTTAAGTACTGTGACATGATGAGTTGGGCTGTACTGTACTGCAGTGTACTCGTGTAGTGCTTGTGTGATGTGATGTGTTAAGTCGTCTGGCGATCTGATGATAGTCTCCAGGATAGCAGGAAAGGCTGAAATTGGTCAGAAGACGACGAAAAGATGTGGAATATAAGATGGATGATATATACGAAGGTATGTCTGGTCTGATATATAGCTACCTCGTACTTATTTCTCCGCTCAAGCTAATAATCAGTTACTTTAATTTGAATCGTCTACTTAGGTGGTTAGCTTGTCGCATCCAGAAGACATCCACTAGATAGCTAACAGTAAGAATATGCCAAGATTAATCGTAATCATGACTTTCTCCCCCACATTTCCCCACGTTTTGTTGGCGTTCGGACCAATACTCGGTTCATTTTGGTTTCTTCAATTTAATTTAATTTCAGTCAATTTCATGGTTTGGTTGTTCGTTATTCGGCATCTTGTCCAACCAAACCCAACCATCCAAACATTAACTACCTAAATCGGCTACCTGCATAACTACATAGGTACTGTACGTATGTATGTAACTAAGCCAGGTGATCTACTGGCAATCATTGTTTACTCAGAGTAAAGCACTAGGGTGTATTAAGGATATGATATTGCTGACCATCAGAAGGTAAATAGGCCGACCATTTCTGAAGCACACATCCTACATCCTATAACAGTCAAGTTCTAGGAGTTCGGGAACAAAGCGATCTCATCAGTAAAGCAGGCGGATACCCAAGACAAACGAACGGGATGGAATCATATCCTATGTCCCCCCCTGGGATTCGGTCTTGTAATCAATCTAGCTGGATTCTCATGATTTTAATCTTGTCTAGTAATCGTCTTTCAGTCTTGTTAGGTACAAGGTCTAGTCCTTTGTCAAAAGAGATTGTCTTTATCGTTTCTTCCGACAAAGGGAGCATGACTCTTTATCTGTCTGTATCAAATGTGCCGCCAATCACACTAGACATGGTAAAATTCCAAAGACAAGAAGAAGGAAAGAAAGACCTCTCCCCTCCCTTGGCTCTGAGATATACATACGTGTTCAGTACAGACTGTGAGGCAGGTCTCTAGGGGATCTGATCTGATCAAAGGAATCCGTCAACGGTACAGGATACGATAAAAACAACAATTTATTTTATCTAATTTGACTGACTGACTACGAAATAGGCAGAATTCCTAGTTTCAGCCAATGCAGAGTACATACAAACAACACTAAAACAAAATAAAAGACGAGACAATTTTTTTGTGAGAAGACCTTCTAGATCAATAATCGTCTCTCACGAGAAAAATAAAATAAAAATAAATCAGGCTGATTATACTTTATTAGAAATCCAAATTTTTCTGCGCGGGGTCAATATAATTCTGACTCTGATTCCATCCCACCTCTTTGAAAGCGTTTCGTTGCCGTTGTCTCGGATAACCACATAACCACATACTTCATTTATTCATTCATTCATGGGTGAAATTCACGGGTGAGAAAGACGAGATGAGACAGATCGCGTCGTTTCTTCCTGGAACTGGGCCAACAGCCAGCAGAATCTGACAGAACCACCCAGAATAGAACACGGGCTTATTTAGCTTATTTTATAGGAAGTCATTCATTTCTGCGTATATCTTCTATTCATCATCATCATCGTCATCTTTCTGATCGTTCTGTTAGTACCATTTCCTTTATATATGGCGTATTCAATTTAGTTTAGCTGAGATCCAGTTTTTATTATATTTATTATGACGTCCGACCGTTTTCCATGACATATGCTATTTTTTTATTTATTCTACTCAATCAGATGAAAGCAGACTATTTATTCTGTTAGCTTATCCCATCTGCGAGACCCGGACGCAGAACAAGACCCAGGGCTTCGACTTCGGCTTAGGGCTAGGGCTGCGCTTACGGTTGCATATCTACCTACAGCGACAAGAAGCACCTTCCTGCCGCAGAAAGCATCATCCAAGCTTCTTCATCCATCTCGATATCCGGCTTACCATGGATTATATCTCCAGATTTCAACATCAGTCAGTAATTCTGGCAATTCCACACGACTACCTACTTGGTTAGATCCCTTCTCTTCTCCTTTTGTAGTGTTGGAATTTGTTCTGATTTCCTGGTTTAGGCATTATACCGGCCTCAAGCGAATCTGTTCGCACCTATTCGCTTTCTGCTTTATAGGCTACTGGATATATTACGATCAGAGAAATATTAGAAGGATCCGGTATGTACTTGCTCCCACTACTTGAATCCAGTTGGACTGGTTTCAAAATTCAAAAAGAAGATTTTCAATTGTCTCAACCTGTTATCTACCTAGAAGGGAAAGCACCTACTGATTGTTTTGTATTAGATGACGCGACCCCGGTGTAACTTCCCCAGTTATCAAACTTCTGGCAATGGAAGATGCGCATGATACTCGCTCGAGTAGGCCGTGCAATCGGTCAACCAGGCCTCGCCGCCCCTGGAGGGAACCATGGCGACAAGAGCCACTTCGGGCCACTGCCAGACCCGGTCAGGTTGGTCCAAGATCGGCCGGATCCTGATGTAGGCCTGGAGGTCGTGTTGCGGGCAGACGTATGGCGTGACCAATCTGTTCACCTGCCAGCTGCGCACCTCTGGCAAGAGGAGATCGACGTGCATCGGCTGCGTGAATTTCCTGCCGTCGGTCAGGCTGGTGATGTGGAAACCTGCATTTCGCCTGTCAGCCACCCCCAAGAACAAGTAGACGCGGACGAACGGGGGGAAGAACATGGTGGGATGCTCTGGATCGTCCCGCAACATCTCTTGCTGGACGGCGCGCAGCTGCTGGCGGACCTCGTCGTGGGTTGGCCTCTAACGGGAAGTGTGCCATCAGGAAGGCCTCTTCGGAGACGACCACAATGGCGGAGCCCCCCAAGAGGATGTCAGTCTGGACGAAGTCGAGTTGCTTCTCGTCGAATCTGTGAGAAACCACCGTTCCTGGAGCTACTTGGATTCGTTGGGTGCTGGGACTGACGTCTTCTGGCCTGTCCGGCGGCTTGTAGTTGGGCATGACCTCCTCAAGGAGTTGGCGTATTCTGGTTTGGAAGTCCTGCGACATTGTGCGTTTGTCGTGCAGATAAATAAGAAGGATGACTGTTTGTGTCAGCCAGTCATTTCATATCGACAGATTCAAAAGAAGAAATCTCGCAACAGGGGAATGAATCTTACCATGAGTGAATATCTCGGAGTCAGCCCTACTGTCTGTGAGGCGATAGGCGTTGATTACTGATTGATTGATCGATAGCGTGTAGGCGAACAAGTCCAAAAGATGATCAGATGTGATCTCTGGAGAATCGAATCCTCAACCACGTAGGATTTCCGGGATTATATACTCCATATCGTCTTGTTGCAGAGGCAAAATATCTGCCTCATTTCCGGTACAACTTCGCCATATAAAGAATTGTTTGGCTTTGATTCCGATTATTTATATCTGATCAAAGGCAGATTGTCTCAAGATTCTCTTTATCTTTCTTTCCCTTTTTGTCTTCTCCTTTTGTCGTTTTTCTCTTCTTTGATGACTCGGCTCTCGACAAAGGTACTGGTTTATGGTCCGTCCCGACCATGGCCCAGTTCGAAGCACAGAAAGGAAAGAAGTGACAGACGGTCATGAACTGCATGCTCACTTGGAAATAAGACCATGACTCACGAAGAGACAACTTCCGCTGTGGTGATTTAAAGTCGGGGTGACAGATATGCGCGAGAATGGAGAGAAATGTTTATGGTTGGAAAATCATCAGTGAATAGATGATGACTCCAGAAGAAGAGTCATTGCAGGATGACTCGATCGCATAGCATAAATAGAGGAGATCTCTCGAGGAGCATGTTGAAAATTTCTATCCTCTTTCATACACCTACCTACTTGTTCCAGTCCACCATTCGGCTTCCAACTGACACTTTGCCATATCTTCATCTCACTCTGATCAACCAGTCGTGACACTCTGTCAACCTACTAGTAAGTAATCCTTTCTTTCCTGTACAGAGGACTGCCTGTCCATGTGCATGGTCACAGCTTTGCTGGCCAAACCGGTGGCATGGCTATGGCTTGTGCATCTCTTCAATTTATTATCTTTCCTGTAGGAAACGCCTGGCAGCTAAGACTTGATATCCCTCTAGCGTTTCAACGCAGAAGCTCAACCGAATTTCTGCCTACCCGCCAACTTCAACATGCCTGCCAACGTCCCTAAAGAGTTCAAGCTCAACCCCCGCACCCCTTCCCTGGATGGGCAGCGTCCGTCCCCCAAGGCAGCCAATGTATATACCACCACCTGGCCGACCTACGTCGGCTTCAACGAGATCCGCATCATCAAATTCGAGAGCATGCAACAGATCCAGACGGTCGACCTCTGCGGTGGGTCCGCGATCGCCATCACGTCGCCGTGGGCAATGATCCTGGGCAGCGTGCACCCCCAGACGATTGGCTCCGAGTTCATCGACTGGCGAAAGCGGTCTACGAGACGCGGAAGAACTCCAAGGGGCTCTTCCCGAACGACAAGGCGAGATGCAGTCTGATCAGGGCGCAGTATCCGGGTGGACAGCTATTGGACAATACCCTCGACCAGAAGTTACTGGAGGGTGTGGTGGTGGAGGATTAGCTCCAGACTGACTTCTACGCCTACACCGTCGAGAAAAATAAGGAGCATGGCATCATTTCTTTCTCAAAATTGCCCTACTGTCAACTGCTCTGTACTGTTAGTCGGGGTTCGTCGGGCGATGAGAAATTGACTCCTGTGCGGCCCGTCATGAAAGATGCGCCACGTAAGTAACTGGCATACTAGGCGTGTAGCTTCATGACGGCGACCGTCGCCATGTCTGCTACATGCAACTGCATGTAACTGGCTGAGTGTGTGATGTATATTCTGTATGAGTATATGATATGCTAGCAATCTATTTCCTTTTTCTTATTACATGACATTCTCATATGTCGGAGAGCCTAATTCTTACTTCCCGAGCGGCCAGACCAGGGCTTAGGGCTAGGGCTACACCAGGATCTTCACCCATTCCCGGTCCCCGGTTGGTACTGTATGTACACACATACATGTACAGGTATCCAACAACTATCTACGAGGTAACTGACTAGAATATGGCGAGTGCATTTGCCAGACTCGCAACACCCCCTGCCGAAATTAGCCATTGCACCTAGTTCACAGCCTCGATGTAGAATGGCTGGATGGCTGCTCACCTGGCGTATTGAACGGCGCGCTCGTGAAGAAGAACGTCCAGCGTTGCCGCTTCTGGCATTCTTCGGATAGCTTCTGCTACGTATCAGCCTGATCGAATGCTCCCGTTCACCATAAGAACCTAAAATGAAGCGCTCACCTCCAGGTCGAACATCTCTCCGATCATACAACCCCACAAGGCCAGTAGATACTCGTGCAGATACCACTCCGTCTTGCTGGGCCAGGCCTCGAATGCGGGGGCATCGCCTCCGACTGCCGCAAAGTATCTGTTGGTTGCTCACGTCAGTTTATCTCCATCATCAGTCGTTTTGATTCGTATTAACTGGATTGCTTCCAATTCATAGATGGATAGATGACGTTGGGCTGCTTACGAATCATGCAAAAACGCCTTCATCTCCTCGCTCTGCTCGACGCCCGCAAAACACGGTTTGTGCACCAGCTCCTCGAGCTTAGCCGGGTTCTCCCTCTGCAGCTCATAGTAGCGCGCAATATAGCCACTGCGCACGAGGAGGATGTCGCCAGGTCGGAACTCGACGTTCTCTTCCTTGGCTACTTCCAGCAGCTCCGACAAGGGAATCGCGTGTCCGCTGACGGGGTCGTATGGCCGACCCTGCTTCTGCGCCCAGGCGTAGTGGTCTAGCAGGATGCCTCGACCGGCGATGCCGTGCTGGGAGATGGCGTGGATGCCGCATTTGGTGCCTGTCGTCATTCCTTCGTCAGAAACCTCGTCTGACTTGCAGAGGCTGGAAATACAGAGTCTGGGGCGACCGGACCAGATAGCACCTCCTCCGGCCCGAGGCCGTTGTAGAACTTCTTCATCCCCATGTGCCCGAAATGGCGGAACCCGTCCCACTGGCTGCCGGACTGCGTGTTCATGTCGTACCAGTCGTCGAAGATGCACTGAGTGACGGGGTCGAGGGCGATCTTGTGCTGAAACGCGGAGCGCTCGAAGGCTGGGCGGGAGGGGTATTTGAGAGACCAGCTGCATTCATTATTAGACTTGACCAGAGATAGAATAGACAGGTTGGAATTAAGCCTGTATATTGATTGACTCACTTCAACGACACAACAGTGCCATCTCTCAGCTCGCTCTCCTTCGCCGCCTGCGTGACCTCCGGAGTCAGGAGGTTGATGCGACCAAGCTGGTTGATTAGAGTAAATCATAATCTCCAAATCTCACTCCTCAATTTCACTCCTTAGTTTTTCGCGTCTGCCTGTCTACCTACCTCATCGTTTTCACCCCATATCCACGCCGTCTCCGGAGGGACATCCTTGCCCTCGTTAAACGCCTTCAATTCGTCGAGTTTGGGCAGGCCGTTGGGGAAAAGCTTCTTGGCGTGGTCCATCGTGATGCCAACTTTATCTTCTTTATTGGTTGATCGATTTGCTGTTGTAGCTGCTGGGAGGTGAAGGGAGAGTGAGAGAGACAGACACGCTAATAAATGCGACAAAACTCAACACAATTTCAATTTCAGTGGATTAAGATAACTACGACTCCCTTCTTTCTACGGCGGGTATCCTTGCGTTCATTTTATAGCTGCGTCGCTTGTGCCTACCTATTTTGATTAATTAATGATTGCTGGCGGACCTGCCGTCGAATTGAGCCTGAGCTTACTTTCTACCCCGTTTATTAAAATGCGGGGTTGCTTACCTTTGTTCAACCGAGGCATGCATGCACATACGTATGGACATATTTCGGCTAGGCAGGGAAGTCCCGGTAAATGAGGTCAGTTCATCGGAATACCAATGCCTACGTACATAGCACGGACCATTCATTAAAATACCTACCTGCCTAGGTAGGTAATATATATATTAGGCGTGGCTAGATTCCGGAAGTAGCCGTTGGTAATATATATATATCCAACTAGGATACTGCGGAACCCGCCAAGTCGGCCTTACATAGTCACCGGAGGTTATCTCGGAGGTTATATCTTTTTCCTTTTTCCTTTTTCCTTTTCCCTCTCTTCTCTTCTCACTCTTTTTGCCTCATAATTTCCTCACCGATCAGGTATGTCCATCCCATTCACGCCCGGTAATAGAGGTGCTGTGTCTAGTCTAGCTGATCCAGACCCGCTGACTACTACCTAGGCAATATAGCGCAATGCTTCCATCACAGAGTATATCCGGTCCTAACCGGACTGATTACATAGGTGCCAGGCTAAAATTCAGGTTCAAGGCCCTAGACTAGCGCTTTCAACCCCTTCACTATCACGCATCTTGTAATCTTCCATCATGATAACGATCATCATTGCTACCATACGTGTTACTGATTCAACCTTGAGGACGGCTGAACTACCAAAGTGGCAGAAATCGCGCCAACGCTGTAAAAAAGATTTATTGATCTATCTGTGATGACTGACTGTCCGCTTTATATACAGTTACCGCCCAACTGGTTGAGAATACCTACCTAGGTAGTGTCCTTACCATTATTTAGGAAAGCAATCCTAGTAGAACCTGCTTGGTCTGCCAAGATGGGATAGATTAGTTCAACCACACTCCAAGACATGGGACCAACCTCTGTTTCATCTTGTACTAGTCAGTAAGAGCTCCTTTGGCTAGTGGTGGTCTTCTCTGTTTCCAGGTATCAATGATGCCATGCCATCAGGATGGCTGGCTAACTGTTCACAGATCAGGATGATAGACAACAAATCTGAATCATGTTTTTGCCGTACCGGAACCGCAATCTATGAGGCAGACAATTATCTTGCGGTTGTTTAAATTAGGCTTGTCGTTAGAGAATCCTTGGAGCCCGACACTTTCCATCTTCAGATCTGAATCACATAAACCAAAAAAAAAAAAAGGGGGGGGGGGGGGGGGGGAGTCATTACTATAGGCTAGCTCCTTCCTATAAACTGCGCACATTCACACGGGCACACCTGTATATTGCGGGCATCCCAGAGTGGCTTCTGGAATGGTTGATGATATCATCAGTCTGCATGGGTTGAAATGGGGAATAAAGTCAATCAATGGGCAGATCATGGACTCCTATGTGGATAGCCTCTGCATTACTAGTTGGTGCTCCAAGTCTGGCAAGTTTTGATTGTATTCGGACAGGGGTTTGGCAAATATTCCATTCCATCACTGGAATCATCGACTGCCATCCATACGTTTGAGGTTCTACCGTGGATCTGCTTTCCCAGAGGCCTGATGAGTCAGTACTTTGTATCCCCCTCACTGCGGTGAGTCAGTCCTGGAAGAAAACGCAACTGGATGTATGAAAGGGACAGTGCGTGCGTGCGTATATAGAGGGCAGAAGAAGAGAGCATCAGCGAGAAAATTCGGAGAATATTGACTTGGCAACGGCTTGGCGAAAAGCTGCTGAACTGAACTTAATAGGAGTAGCATTCGACACAATTAGCGTCAAATGGAGAATTGGTTGATTGATCGGCTTCTCGACAAGACGTGACAGCTAACTTTTCGATCCATTCATTCTTTTAAACACCGGCCCTGCTAGTCTGGCAGACACCATTGATATCTAAACACCAAGAGACTCTGAGTCATGACCTCGAAAAGATTGATCACCTTGACATGACTGTACTTACTGGTTGCCGTATGGTGCAGCAGTTGAAATTATATAGTTCTCTCAACAAATAAATAAATTCCAGCAAGCATCCCATGCAACAGTCGGATATGTGATGTCTTTCCCGTTGTCGCGACAGGTCCTCTTAACACAACTCATAGAAGAAGAAAGAATCTCATTGCGGCTATTGATTAAAAGTCCAGCTAAGAAAGCCGAAGAAAGGTAGAAAGAAGAACAAAAGCTTGCGGAAGAAGTTCTGATAGAGCGCAAGAAGCATCTTTCCTAATCGGGACAAATAAGCACGTGACAGTCACATGCTCTTCAGTCACATGACAATCGTCGAACCTGACGCCGCCGCCCCTCGAGTTCTTTCTAGTGGCTTCTGTCGTGTACTCGGTACGTGGATTGACGCACCACTCCTTCACTACTGCGACAACTCCATCTGGTATAATTAATTTTATCCCGTATAATGTTCATTCCGTTGACTCAAGTGCTTGTTCAAGTCTGTCTACCCTCTCATCTCTGGCTATGCGGTGACAGACTGATATTCCATATTCTTGGCCGCTTTGTGCGGGACACCTACAGTGGTGAACTTCAACCAGGTGGGGTCCAAGTGGACCGAGCGCCACTAATTTGATACCACTGCAACTGACGTGCAGTAGTCTGGCCATCAATTCCTCGGTATTCGGTGGATCAAACTGCCTGCCCGCCAAATTGGGTTCAGACTCGGCTGAATGGTCGGACATGACGCCCCAATCGCCTCAACTGCGGCCTGCCATTGACCTCTCCCGATGACGAATCATCCACGGGTCCAAGACGCCACGATCTATCTCCCTACAAGGCCTGTTTCAATCTGCTACCCCGTTCGCGCGCTAAGAAGCTTGTTGCTTGGACTTGCTTCGTAGCGGCCGTGCGTGGCCGTGTATGACGCAATGGTGCACACCTGTTCCATGTCTCTGTCGCGGGCAGCCGTTGAAGGTGGCCTCCGAATGATCGAGACCTGTCCAGGCTGTCCCTGGCGGGAGGCGCTGAGCAAATCCTTTCCGTGGGTTCGATGGCTGGAGTGAAGCCTACTTTGACATGGTCCACACCAATTGACTTCAAGAGTGAAGATCAACCCGATGCCCGGCAGAAATGGATTACATATTATCCGCGGGCGTTGAAAAACCAGGATCCCGTCCTGACTCCTCATGTCCTGACTCCTCATCGAGGAAGAACTCCCTATTCGCCCCCGTCTACCGACGGATGTGATCGCAACATCTCTGCAGGTCAGGACTGCTGTCCTTACCAGCCTTCGGATATCTGTCAGCACGCTACCATGCCCCCCATCGCGTAAATCAGCTTCTGTGGCGTATAAGATATAGCACCATGGTGGAAAGTCCTCCAGAGCAACCGCGTCCAGAGACCCCGCACAGCGTGGACGAGGGTCCGATCTCCGCACGCAGCAGCATCGACTTGTCGACTCACCCCGATGAGGAGCCGCCAGAGGACCGAGTCAGAGAGACGAGAGTGAAGTTCCGGTCTTTCGACGAGACACGATCATCATCGCAAGGTCCCTTAGTGCAAGATGACACGCCTGAGTTGGAAAAAGCAGAGACACAGTCAGGATTGGAGGATGAAAATGGTGGCTCACAGACAGCCGTGCCAACTCGGGTCATGTCCTTGCGGGACAAGGCGCGCCAATTCATGACCCGACTGGGACGTCCGGAAGAGCCAGGAGACGCTTTAACGCCTGCTGCGAGCTTTGGCGACGATGGATACTTTCCTCTGAGTGAACACCCCGACGAAAAACCCTCCAACCCTCACCCGACCTCTGAAGCACATCGCCTTGTTCGTGGCTTTTCCCAGCTCCATTTCCGACGGCGAAAACCTCGATTGACAGCGCCCGCCAGTTCCGGGCAAGAGACGCCCGTCGAGTCCGATAACGAATCCGAACCTCGTTACGGAGGCGAGGGCATTCTGTCGCAACTACTCAAATTGCAAGGTCATGCGGATGATGGTCGTCGTAGCGGCCGTTCGACCCCCGAAGCGGGCACGCCAGGCACCGCAACGCCAACGCACGGCACAGCAACGCCCCAAAAGAAGGTGAAGTGGTACCAGAAGCAGCAGGCCAGCCAATCGACCATGTCTCTGGTCGGGGCTGGCCTGAATTTGGGTGCGACGGGCACGCCACATCATATGAACGAGATGAAGTCCGCCGTCGCTGCGAAGCGGAATTCCCGCCTGGAAGACGAAATCCGGATCACGGTCCACATTGCCGCCATCATCACCCGTCAGCGGTATCTCATCCAGCTCTGCCGCGCGCTGATGAAGTTCGGTGCCCCCAGCCACCGCCTGGAGGAGTACATGGCGATGACCGCGCGAGTCCTCGAGGTGAACGCGCAGTTCCTCTATCTGCCGGGCTTTATGATTATTTCGTTTGACGACCCCAATACCCGCACCGCGGAGGTGAAGCTCGTCCGGGCAGCGCAAGGGGTGGACCTTGCGCGGCTGGACGATACGCAGGACGTCTATAAGAATGTGATCCACGATGTGATCGGGGTGGAAGAGGCCATCCAGCAGCTGGAAGACATCATGAAGCGACCCCCCAAGTACCCGGTCTGGCTAGTGATCATCTGCTACGGGCTGGCTAGTGCCGCAGTAGGGCCGTTTGCATTCGAGGCGCGGCCGATTGACATGCCCATCATCTTCGTCCTGGGCTGTCTGCTGGGCACGTTGCAGCTGGTATTTACGCCGCGGTCGAGCCTGTACTCCAATGTGTTCGAGGTTCTGGCCTCAGTTGTGACGTCGTTCCTAGCGCGGGCGTTTGGGAGCATTCGCCACGGGGTCGTGGACGGGAAGCAACAGTACATGTTCTGCTTCTCATCGCTAGCGCAGTCATCCATCGCACTGATTCTTCCAGGCTTCCTCGTGCTCAGCAGCAGTCTGGAGCTGCAGTCGCACCAGATTATCGCGGGCTCGATCCGCATGGTCTATGCCATCATCTACTCGCTCTTCCTGGGGTACGGAATTACAGTCGGCACAACCATCTACGGGCTGATAGACGGCAACGCGAACTCGTACACGAGCTGCTCGGGGCCCTTGATCGGGGGGAGCCAGTACGTACAGCGGTTCCCGTTCGTGGCGGCCTACGTTTTGTTTCTGGTGATCATCAACCAGGGAAAGTGGAAGCAGATGCCGGTAATGATGTTCATCGCCGTCGCTGGGTATGTGGTCAACTACTTCAGCAACCAGAAGCTCAACTCGAACCCGGAGCTGGCCAACACGCTCGGCGCGTTCACCGTTGGCGCGCTGGGAAACCTATATTCCCGGCTGTGGCACGGCCATGCCGCCTCCGCCATCCTACCCGCCATCTTCGTGCTCGTGCCATCGGGCCTGGCGTCATCAGGCTCGCTCGTGTCGGGTGTGCAATCGGCGGCCGAAATCCGCAGCAATCTGACGGGCAACTACAACGATACTGCATCGTTGGCTGCCGCCGCCGCGGCGGCCAGTGGCAGCTCGGTGTACGACATCGGATATGGCATGATCCAGGTTGCGATTGGCATTACCGTGGGGCTGTTTTTGGCGGCGGTGGTTATTTATCCGTTGGGGAAGCGGCGCAGTGGGTTGTTCAGTTTTTAGCTGCGAAAGCAGGACACTGCAGATTTACGACTTATGTGTTGGATGTACTGTACATACATGGTTTGATGGTTTCGTTATATACTTCCTGGTTTGAATTCTTTAGCTAGATACCTATGTATGTGTGTGACATCTCTTGAATGAGCTTCTTCTTCTCTTTTTTCTTTTCTTTTCTTTTTTTTTTTTTCCTTTTCTGTTTAAATAGAAGAAAATAGAGTAGAATCACAAATGAATTCTATGAATTCTACCCGGGCAAAATATAATACTGAATCCAGCTAAGTCCCTCTCCCTGACCTCGTCACACCCTCTCGACATGCTCCATCCCAGGGATCTCCTTCCCCTCCGCCAATTCCACCCGATTTTCCGCAATGGCCGCGTGGATCTCCTCCTCCTGCAGCCGCACCAGGTCCGCCTGGGGGATGTCGAGCAATACTTTGGGACCGGAGAAAAGGAGATCAATCTGTTCGAGTGTCTTGCCTTTGGTCCTGTTATCACGTTTTGTGTCAGTCTCACGTCCGGTTTCGAAGCAAGTACGTACGCTATGGAGCTCTGGTAAAGGAAAGGTGCTGACCTCCGCGTAGAAGAAGTAAATCAGCGGCATAAAAGCGATGTTCAGCACCGCGAAGATGATGTACGTCCTCCAGCCGATGTTCGAAATCGCCGGCGGCGTGATCTCCGCCACGAGGAAGGTGAAGATCCACGTCGCGGAGGTCGCCAGCGCAGCAGACTGGGATCGCGTCATTAGGGGCGCGTACTCGGCCGCCAGCAGCCAGGGGCCCGGGATCCAGCCGACGCCGAACCAGAAGTCGTACCAGAAGAGGGCCACCGTGGCGATGACGCCGGGGGTGAATGCAACGACGGAGGTTGTCCCGGCCAAGACGCACATTCCGATCGCCATCCCGACTAGGCCGGTTAGCAGGAGAGGGCGTCGCCCGGTGCGGTCGATGATGAAGATTGGGATCAGCGTGGAGAGGTAGTAGAACAGGCTGAGGAAGCCGGACATTAGGCTGGACAGACGCTGCGAGAAGCCGACGCTCTTGATGAAGATGTACGGGGCGTAGTACCTGTCGTCAGATCAGACATTGACAGCCTGGGAAGGAGGTATGTATACATACGTGATCAGATTGATGCCCGTCAGCTGCTGCATGATCATGGCGCCCACGCCCAGCATCGTCCGGTAGAAGACGCGCTGTTCGCCGTTGGTGAAGACCATCTGAATTGGACTGAGGCAGTTGGTATACACGTGGATACATGTATCTGGATTTGAGCCCAGTTTCAAGGGCAAAAAACTCACTGCTTCCCATCCAAACGCTCCTGCGCAAGCCTCTCCTGCAAAAGCGCCGTCACGATCTCAAGACGCTCCTTTTCGACCACACCCATGCCCTCACCATAGTGGATCCGTTTCAGCACCTCGACCGCCTCCTCGGCCCGGTCGTGCGACAGAAACTAGCGAGGTGTCTCGGGGAGCACCGAGATCAGGGCGATCGTCGACAGGGCGAAGAAGACCTGCAGCGCGATGGGGAAGCGCCATTGTGCGCCGTTCTGGACGAAGCTGAAGCCGTAGTCGACCCAGTATGCGACGGCCACTGCGGATTCAATTAGAGCGTTGCGTTTTTGTCTTAATAGAGGTAAATGTTTCTAGGTATTCTTTTTTTTCTTTTTTTTTCCAGGGATCGACATACCTCCTCCCTACCCTAGTCAGCAACCAGCATCGCTATCACTATCACCACCACACCAGAGACTAGACGATACTTACAACATTAGTCGAAATCTCCGTGGTGATAAACTTCCCTCTTGATTTATACGACACCAGCTCCGCATGCCACACCGGAATAGACGACGTGATGACGCCATTTCCCGTTCCGGTGATGATTCGTCCGACCTGTTGATCTTGACATCAGTTTCACTGCCTGTCTAGAAGAGAAGTCCACCCTCCGTGGAGTCCCAGACAGAGGGGTTGTTACCATCAACTGGCCCAACCGATACGACGAGCACTGAATGATCGTCCCCAGCGCGAGGATCGTCGCGCCCACGATAATGGTCCTCTTCCGCCCGAGCCGTTCGCCCATGAACACGGTCAGCAGCGCCCCAGCCCAGCAGCCGATGTTGTAGATGGCCACGACGAAGCCCTGCAGGGTGGCATTTCCCGTGCCGATCGTCGTGTCGATGATGGGGAATTGTTTTGTGAAGGCAGTGCCGGTGATGATGCCGCCCATGACGCCTTGCTCTGGGCAGGTCAGACAGCGCACAAAATAAAAGAGATGGAAAGAGGGTTTTTCATACCATAGCCAAACAGCACAAAGGCTACCGAGCAGGTCAGACTGACTAGTCGAGAGAGCGTCTTGCCCGTTATGCGGGCGGAACCGGTCATGAAGTTCTGCATGGTAGTCTATAAACGATTTTACAATGACCAAAACATTTTTTTGTGGCGGTATCTGTTAGAATAATCGAAGCAGCAGTTAATCCCCAACACAGCTCCATGATGAGCAATGGTAGGTACTGTATCTGCACCTGTATATGTACGCAGTGGAGGCCCCACGCTGGTTACCCCGTGGGGACATGCGATCCGGGGAGAAGTACGAACGAGCTAGAGACCGACCATCGTCAAGAACGGCAAGAGTTGTCGATCTCGGAGAATTATCGGGCCATCTTTTGCTGCTTGCTGACTCGACTCGACTCGGGATTCATGTAGTTAAGTCAAGTCTGTCTACCTGTCTAGATTAGAACGGCGCTACAACAATTACCCGACGAAGCACCACAGGACTGCATACAGTGTTCATCAGCTCTATCCCTCTCTCTTAGCAATTACTCAGGCACCGACTGGAGCTTTCTTGGTCATACCTAGTTAACGAACGTGGTAGATAATCGACTATCGGACTAATCACTGCATGATTTCCTATCACCGTGCGATATGCGCTTATTCCCGGGTATGTATGCACATGTATGTACTGTACACATTATTATTTCTGGCTCTACAAGAACTGGATATATTATTTTCTTACCTAAAGGTGTTCGTCTGCTGTTTGGATGCTCTCTCTCTTCTGTTGTGATATTTCCAACTTCGACTCTTCTCAACGATTGAGTGGTCGTATCCACCCTCATAGAGATCATGAATTCTCTCCAAAAGCCATTATACATACATCTCTAGCAGACTGACTTTCTGTCCGGAAGATATACTGGATACTACATACTGAATGATGGGCCCGCAAGTATGTAATGTGTGTACAAGTACCTAGGCAGGCCTAACCGGACCGTATAGATTTCGGTCGCCGCGTCATTGACCATGTTGCAACGTGTCCTACCGTTACGACCAGGTTCGACATCATGGACCTGACCTACATCCATTCTGACAAATGTCTATGCATGTATTTTAGAATACCGATATCATCGGCCGCCGAAACCGGATAGAAAGGAGCTGCAGCGGGGGTTCCTATCTTTCTCCATGAGGGAGGGGAACGCGTCCCTGGGGAGAAACATTACTGACTTCTTTCATATGGTGCTCATCATCGCGACGCTGCTCTCGCGGTATGGATTCGCGCTGCGCGTCGCCAGAGTTAGGATTAGTGCTCATATCAGCCTCTCACGGTGAAGATTGTTGCGAGAAGGTCGATTACCGAACGGAGTTGGCTGCATTTCATACAGCACTTCATACGAACTTCATTTGCACTGGTTTTGGATAAAGCACAAGTATTTGTTCAATCAGATGTTTACTAAAATAGTCAATAAATGTTTAATTGATCTTTTTTTTTAAGAAACATCTACACATCTACCTAGGTAAGTTACCTACAAGGAGTCAGGCCAGGAATAACAACCATGAGTGGAGTAGATCTATATATATACCTATATCGATTATTAATTGAGACGTCTGATTCGAGAAAATGTCGAGGTCATAATCACAAATATTAGGAAGTAACTAACCACCAAAGTACCACTACAACTATAAGAAGTTAATATTATATGTCTCTTGTTTATCGAGAAGAGTCATAATTTCGGACACTAATCTGGTAAGATATGGGCAAGATAGACTTATTTATACCTTGCAAATAGGAGTAAGGTCTGGTTTTTAGTACCCATAGTCTAGTTTCAGACCTTATTTCTCTATACAGATATAGGTATGAATATAAGGAAAAGCAGAAAATCATTGTTGTCAGAAGTATATTGGTAACATGCGACTGGCTTCTTAGAGGCTTTCATACCTAGGTAAGACTATGTCAACTGGTTGAGAACTGGCTGGGGCCTCAGTGAAGTAGAGGTGACTATAAATCTGTTTCTTCTTATTCTCCCTTTCTGTCTTTTTTTTTTCTCTGTAAAAGTTAATCGTGAACCTAAAGGAACTCACTTTTGCTCTGTTGGGCGACCACCAACATCAATGACAAATAGTCAGAGCTCTGCAACTGCGGGAAATTAGTCAATTACACACTCGCTGGTTTGATTAATACGATACGCAGCAACATATGGCTACCTGGGCAGTGTGGGGGTCTAGGACAACTACGTAGAAAAATAGTGAATGAATGAGGGAGAGAAAGAGGGAAGGAGAAAGCTCTGTGTTTCTCTAGATCCCGTAGAAGTTGGAATTATATATGACAAAACAGTTCCCTCTCCCCCACCATTTCCACCAGTATTTTGTTGACACGAAAAGTTCCCTGCAACCACTGACGACCAGAGCATTCACCCGGCAGCACAATGGACATCCTTGCTTCTCCCATTATCCGCAGAAGTTCCAGTCAGGGTTCTGTGCCGATGAGAATCGAGAGTGAGTCAGGCTAGACAGCAAGCCCAGCACGAATCGAAGTCATACTCTACCTTTGACCTTGTATACAGTACGGTAAGCATTGTTTATGCATCTCGATTATCTGCAGGACAGCTGGTGGGATCTTGTCCTAGCCAATGGGCGAGTCACTGCTCAAAGTCAATATGCCAGTCTACCCAATCAAGATTTCCAAAACTGGGCTCCTAATGCAAGTTGCTTACGCGCTAAGATGGGAGTGGATCCCTAGGTATTTAACTTAAAAGTTTGTCGTGACTACAGGCAGGGATCTATGTTTCAGTATTGCGTCCATCTGCAAATGACTGTGGTGAAGATTATTTGTAAAGCCCAATCAAAAGTTGCAAAAAAAGTTCGCTTGCTATAAATTTTAGATCTAGACCCTTGGCAAAAAGCTGTATATAGAAATACATTAAAGGTTACTCGTAGAACTTTTAATATATGAAGTTAAAATATTGAATACTGCATGGCATGGATGAATTAAGGTGCTTATTTCACATGCATTAAAATCGAAAGAAAGATTGAAAAGAACGAAACAGGAAAAAGAAAGAAAAAAAAAGGTCATTTAACGTCATGATCCACTCTGTATACTATTGTCAGATTTTTCCATTCAGCTAAAAAGAGTTCCATGACAACTATACGCCTCAGATCTTGGATTTCCCGTCTTAGGTTGGGAATTTCCCCAATCTTGAGCAGTGGCATTTTTCGATTTTTTTTTTAAAAAAAAAATAAAAGGTACTCTGAGAATACGACCTATTCTGGATTCTTGTTAAACAATATTAATAAATTTGAGGTTGGGAAATGGGCTCCCAGCTCCCAGCTTCGCGGCCGGTCTACGTATTATTGCAATTCGAAATCAGCCTAACCAGATGATAGTACTCCGTAAGTACTCAGCAGAGGTTGATGTAAGCCTAGGTCCATATACATGTATTGAGTCTACGTCACTTCAGGAATACGTACGTTTGCAAACAGTTGTAGTCTTTCTGCAGTATGCATGTACTGTACAGTAGTATATTTCTGATCGATGTGGGCAATGCCAAAGCGCTCTCTCTCTCTCCCTGCTTGATATTGATTCAAGTTCGAACATTAAGGATAGTCTTTACCTTCTCCAGCAGAATCAATTATGAGGCAAAATTTAAAATTAAAATAAAAAGTAGGATGAGCATGGGCCCGTTCTCGTTCCCGCACCCCCGAAATCGTATCGAACGTATGTATGTACATACATACCTAGGTTTACTCCGTCGTAACCCCGACAGTACTCACAATCCGAAGTTTCTCGATCAATTGGAAAAGACTTGGCACGTATCCAAGCAGCCATGACAGGCCGGACTTTGGCGGAGATATAGGTAATCTCCGACTGTCGAGACTCAGAGTGAAGTCAAGGAGACGAAGATGAATTCAGTGTATAGCATGAGATAAGGTATATATACACACATACATACCTCATGACTGCCTTGAACAAAAACTTGACTGATCTCAGTCAAGAGCTCGCTTCCTTACAGTCCGTTCTTCTTGCTAGCACCACACTCAGAAAGATAATTCCAAACATTCGAGCAATCGCCCAACTGTTTACGACTCAAGATCCACTCGAATCGATCAATCTCCCCGTTCCATATTCACAGCATATCACAATGGCTACCAACAACAACTCGCTCAAGATTGTCTTTGGCGCCATGACATTCGGCAAGCCCAGTGCGTCTGATGAACCCATCCTATTGTCCTTAAACAGTATGTGAAGACACTGACAGTAGTAGACACCCTCGGCGCACGCGTACACAACGACGACGACGCCGCTCGCATCCTCGACATCTTCCAACAGCACGGCCACACCGAAGTCGACACAGCACGAATCTACGGCGCGGGCTCATCCGAAGAAATGCTTGCTCGCCTCGACTGGCAGCGCCGCGGCCTGGTCATGGACACGAAGCTGTATCCCAATTTCAGCACGCCCATGGTGTCCGCTGACAGCGACAGCTACACGCACAAACCCAAGGACGTCCGCCGTGGACTGATGGACAGTCTCCGGGCGCTGCAAACCGACAAGATCGACATGTTCTACCTCCACGGGCCGGACAGGAAGACCCCCCTGGAAGACACCCTCCACGAGGTGAACAAGCTCCATCAAGAAGGCTACTTCGCCCGCTTCGGCATCAGCAACTACATGGCCTGGGAAGTGGCCAAGATCTGCGAGATCTGCGACCGACACGGCTGGATCAAGCCCGTCGTGTACCAGGGCGTCTACCACGCGTTGCAGCGGAGCATCGAGGCGGAGCTGTTCCCCTGTCTGCGCCACTACGGCATCGCGCTGTATGCGTTCCAGCCGCTGGCAGGAGGGTTCCTGACGGGGCGGTACACGCGCGATCAGACGGCGTTTGAGCCGGGCTCGCGCTTCGACCCGGGTATTTGGCAGGGTGCGCTGCATCGCAACCGCTACTGGAATGATTCCTATTTCGATGCGTTGGAAAGTATCCATGCGGTGGCGGAGAAACATGGGTTGACGGACGCGGAGGTCGCGCTGCGGTGGCTGAAGCATCACTCGCAGCTGCGGCAGGAGCTGAACGACGCGATCATCGTCGGGGCCAGCAGCACAAAGCACCTGGAGCAGAATCTGGCGGATCTGGAGAAGGGGCCGCTGCCGGAGGAGGTTGTCCAGGTGGTGGAGGCGGCGTGGTTGAAGGTGAATGCTGTCGCGCCGAGGTATTGGCATTAACTGGACTCCCGGGCGAAACGAGGTCATTAGTATGACTCTTGTTTTCTATCTCTGAAGAGGAATATGGTATAAGATCGATCGATCTGCCAGCTTTTAGTACCAAAATATCTCACCCATGAAGGTAGTTATCTAAGATAACGAAAGGAATGGAATGATATCAACACTGTCAGGATTCGGTTCCCAATTCTTATAATCCTGATCTTCTCACAGAAAGTTTGCCAAGCTATGAGTTCTAGCTCTCAATCAGAATAGATCATCTTTATTGTGTTCGTCGACAGATCGTTCATTCATTCGTTCTTCTTGCCTTAGCCGGCCCAAACTCAATATATAGATCGTAGCAAACGACTGGCAGCATGTGTTGATATTACTCTATTTTTACATGTATTTTTATACATTTAATAGCAGAATTATCCAACCAGTGTATCAGAAAGGGGACCTCCCAGTTTTGTGACATTGTGGGATTATAGGTCGAGAAACCAAAGGAACCCTTACTGTTGGGAACAGAGTGTACCAGAGTGAGTGAGTGGCTTGGGACATCAGACAATAGGATAAATAACATGAGTAAGTATAAATAATTATAGTAATTTTTTTCTAAAAAAAAAAGAGAGAGAGAGAGAGAGGCCACAAAAATCAAAAATTAAAATTACAGTACACATGTATCCAGAGCAATATAAATATAGAGCATGGTATAGAGTAGTATACTATAGCCAACTTACTCAACTCCCTCGCCGGAGATGAATAGATTCGAATTGAATTGAATCGAATCGAATGGTCGAATAACGGGAAGGAAGGGAGGGAGGAAGGGAGGGAGCAGGCTACAGGCACCGCTACAGGTACAGCAATGTTTTTCTTTATATCTTTGTTATTCGCGAGCTGAGCTGATTGATATCTTTGGAAACAAAGAAGAAAAGCAAGGAGGGCCCCGAAGAAAGACGAGAAGACGAAAAAGAAGAGGACAGGGGCGTGTCTCGAAATCATCATTAGTCATTTACTCACTGGCTTTACTATGCTATAACATGTGGTCGTGGCGTCGAAGCAGTAGATTAAAGTTAAGCAAGACATCTACTACAGTGCATAGTTCCATTACATTATACCCCAGTTAATTAAGTTCTCTGGTTAATATACGTATGCATACCATACCGTGGTACTTTTGTCGAGTCAACGCCGAAACTTCGAACCCTGCAAACCCTATCCCATACCAACCAGCCAACCCATGGGGAAAAAAAAGAAAAAAAGAATACAGATATCAAATACAGTGATATCAAAACGGGTACAGAAAATAGACATCGTACGACTGCAGCTAGCTACCCCGGCTTTCCCGCTTCAACCGCCGCCGCTTGCGCATCATCGAACTGAGCACTTCCGGCGTGAGGATATCGTCCGGTAGCCGGAACTCGCGTTCCTCCATCTCTGGGATCGGCTGGCCAAACGCCGTCCGGAACCGGCCCCGTCGGTGGCCATTGATCGCTGCGTCACGCAGGTATCGCTTGGTGTAGAACGACCGGAACGGCTCTTCGGGAGGCTGCGGCTGCGGCTCGTCGACGGTGCGGCTTCGTTTTGAAGCAGATGCAGACCGTGCTTCCTGAAGCAGCTGACGGGCCGCCCACGCATCAACATCGTTTGGGTCAGGCGGTTCGCCGTAACTCTGGATATCGGATGACGACGGTCGCGGCTCTTCCACTTCGTCGGCCTGCTCCTCTTCGTCCTCGGCTTGTTCCTCCCCCTCTTCTTCGTTCTCTTCTTCCTCTGCAGCCTGCTCACCGTGTTGATCTGCTTCTTCATCCCCAGTTGCCGCCGCAGCTGCAGCCAGCATCTGTTCTCTCTTCAGCTTCCGCCGCTTCTCCTCCTCTTTCCAGACGCGGAACTTTTCAATCAACGCGGACACCTCCTTGATGAAGAGGTCGCGTTTCGGCTCGTACAGCTTCTTTTCTGTATCGGTAATGCCGCTGATTCCCATCACGCGCAGCCAGTCATGGCCCTGCAGCTCGTCGAGCAGACGGTCTAGTTGGACCTTCTCATGCTGGGCACGTTCCTTTTCAATATTCCGCAACTGCTTCTCCTGGCGTTCATTGCGCCGGTGGGCTTTGAAATAGACCTCGTCTCCTAGCGGATCGGTTTGGCTGGCATTGTCCGCTGGTTCCGGCAAGTCGATGACCTCGCACGCGTGGAGATTAACCAGGGGGTTGCCAAACGGAGAGTCCTGGCTAGAGGACTTGCGTTTTCGGGATTTTGACGGCGATGAGAGAGGAGAGGGAGGAAGGGGAGATTCGGTGAGATCGTCCAGTAGGACGACTGTTGTCTCGGCAGATAGAAATTCTGCAGTTGTCA
>NW_027192455.1:73747-83215 GCF_041956645.1 Rasamsonia byssochlamydoides | reverse complement strand
AGAGGGCGTAGAATAGTCTGCAACAGATGGAAGGGGGGGGGGGGAAAAAATACTCGCTTCGTTCGTCTTACCAGGCTTCGGAGGCTCCAAACTGATCATCTGTTCATAATTAGGAAAATACAAGGCCAATTCACTCTTCGACCGCGACCCCCCATCATGCGACCGCAGCGACCGTCTCTCAGGCACAGCAGGTTGCGGCGCGTCTACCGACGACTTCGACTTCTCGTCCTGTCCCACCACCACATGATCAGCACCATTGCCAGCAGCTTCAGAGCCCGTCGTCGCCGCTGCCACGCCGTTGGATCCCACGTCGTTTGCGATGACGACGGGGCGGGGTTGGGTGGTGCGGCGGGTAGAGCGTCTGGAGACTGCCGCAGGTCGCGTGCGCGGCGAGTCGTTGTCTGGGCTGTCGATGGTGTTGAGGGGATCGGGCGAGTCTCTGCCGTGGAGGGGGAACGTAGCGACCGGCGCTGAACGGCGCTGGTCACGGAGGGCCTTTTTGACGGGACGGTGGTCATTGTCGAGAGTGTGGTCGTTGTCGACGGGGGTATGTTGCGAGGCAGGCTGATGCACGGCCAAAGGGGCGCGCGGGCGGGAACGCGTCGGCGACGGCGGTGAGGAGGGGGGCCGCTTGCGGAGGTTTTCCTGCGGGTGGGCAAGATTGGGCAGGCTCTTGCTGTTGCGGATGGAGATGTGTCGGGGATGGGAGAGGACGTCGTTGTCGTGGTCGCTGTCATCGGGCACTTCGTCAATAACACGCTGTCTGCTGGCGCGAGTGCGAGTGATCTTGGAGACAGGTTGCTCAGCGGCCGCTGGCTGTCGGGGTCGAGACGACCGCGAGGTGACAGCCATCTCGCGCTCGGATCTCTACCTCATCGAGATATGAGATCAAGAGATGGGATGGAGGTGGTTCGTCGGGATTGTGGGCGGCAAACCCATCGCCACGAGCTGCGGCGTTTGTCGAGGGGTCGAGTCGACGCGATGCAGGGTTGCTGACGATGCATCCGACAAACTCTGCCGGTGGTAACGTACGGTAAGAGAGATACAATACAGTGCCAGAACAGCAGTACCATAAAGTAACACATCCGACGACATATTATGATTGAGAATCCGATGGAGATAATGCATACGGATGGAGTTTCAATTACTGACAAAATAATTAATCTCTTCCAATTGAGAAGCCAGTTTATTCTTATGGGGCGTAACTACGTCATGAAATTACAAGACACAACATTCCATACAGCATTCAATACTCATCGACTATCCGCATGCAGAGTTGGAGTAACAAGTGCCAATCACATGATCTCGAAAGACGCATCAAGTAATTATTTTATTTCATTCGTCTGCACTCACATATCAGATCACTTTAAATCATAGATAGCGAATAAATTGTTCACTTCTTGTGTAAAAAAAAAAAGAAAGAAAGAAAGAAAAAGAAAAGAAAAAGAAAGCAAGATAAAATTATCAGATGAAAGTGACCAGAAAATAAAATAAAAAAGAGGGATCTTTCTAACGCTATAGTCCATCTTCCTTGTCTGCAACTCAGTTTCCTTTTCCAACAGCGTTCTCACGCAACAATGCAAGCAGCTCCCCGAACGCGCGTCCAATCTCGACCCGCTCCTTGGCCCAAAGCCTCTCCACACCATCACCTCCATCACCATTTCCCTCTCCACCTCTACTCAACAACCCCAATTCCTCCCCCGTCGCAGCCTTCACCATAAACTCCCTCCCAGGAAATGTCAACGCGACAGTCTTCTCGACCGGACGCATGCGCACCCCCTGCAAGACCTGCTTCAACTGCTCCGCCGCCTTGACCCCACCATGACCGCCATAGCTGACGATAAGCGCCGGCTTCCCCCTCCACTCGTGGAACAGGTAATCGATCGCATTCTTCACGCTGGCCGGATACCCCCAGTTGTACTGCGGGGTGACGAACACGAAGCCGTCGTGCGACGCGATCTCCGCCGACCAGCGGCGCGTGTGCGCGTGCGCGTACTCGTCGGGAGAAGAGATCTGTGAGGGGATGCCGGGTTCGTCGTATAGAGGGAGGTTCCACTCGGCGAGGTCGATCAACGAGAGGGATATCTGTTGCTCTGACTCTGTTCCTTCTGCTTTGAGGCTGTCTTTGATGGCGTGCAGCACCCATTGGGCGATTTGCGGTCCTGCGCGCGGGACGCGCTGGCTGCAGATGATGATGCCGATGCTGACTTTGGTTGTGGTGGTAGTAGTGGTTGACATTGTAGTCAATCTAGTTGTGTAGTATCAACTGACAAGAACAGGCGTATGTACTGAATCGAGACAGCGAATGGGTGCAGGTAAGACTGGTAATAGTGATTGAATAGAGAGTGAGAATGCAATCAAAGATGATGTTTAAGAGTTGCACGAGATAGAGCGATCAATCCATCGTTGGGTCGACGTCTTTATATGTCTCCACGAGAGGACAGTACTGTGTAACCGAATCTATCTATGATCTATGAGCAGAAATGCATAATATTGCTGCCTGCTGCAATAAAAAAAGACGGAGAGAGAGAGAGAAAAATCCATTCAGCCTAACTCAGGGAGCTTCTCTTTCTCTACGAATCGAAAATGTCTATGCGTATAGAATACCCAGGATGAATCGGCTATTGCGGGCCGCTCCATTCCACGCGCTAATATCAGTTCCGTCGTAAGAACTGAGAAGTGGATAGGGGTTGATTCTGCGCGCCAATCAGGGTGGACTATAGTCAGATCAATCTATATCAATCATCAATCATTTCAATCAATGGATCATTTACCACCCCACATCAGTTGTGATCACCATCTAGGTAGTAGTTATGGATAAGCTAACTAGCTAGCCTACTGAACCATTGATTTATTTCCTCTACTTGCCATAAAAAAAAAAACCAATGTCTGGGCCTTATGCTCACTAAAATAGTTATAGACATGGAGACAGCAGTTCCATGCTGTTTTCACTACCCCACCAGCATCATATGCATAGCATGACATCAGGATTTAATTTACTAGCGGGATGAGTTATGGAGAATACAATATATACAGATGTAATAGTCAGATGAATATAGCTACATAGTTAACCAGCCAGCTGGTGGGCACAGATGCATACCACATATCAGCTTCATTCAGGCAGAAATAGTAATTACACAACTCCTTTTTTTTATTTTACTTTTGTTTGCCCAGTGGGATGAGAAATTCGCATGAATCCTGCAGACTCAGAACAGAGAGCCACTAAGTAGGTATCGTGTATCCAACATTCTGATTTATTCGAGTTTGATAAGATCAGTATTACGTTTGCTGTGTTGGAAGTTGTCAAGTTATGACTCGGTATCATCAAACCGTCCAACTCATGCCTACGAGAAGTAAAAAAAGATGGATAGGTATTGAACACAAGAAACAACCTGTGATTGGCAACAGACTTTTGTTCCTATGTAATGGTCACATGTACAGTACAGTAGATGTGTATGTGTGCCAACAGTGTGTGTAAGAGTAACAAGGTCTTGGAGTATGTACCTGATATTACTGTACGTCGAAAGTCATATCACAAAAAGGTAAGACATCAACTGAGAGATACCTACCTACACAGCAGTAGTACCAGTCCACATACTACAGTAAACATAAAATCGCGAGCTGGGAAGTACATCGTAACAATTTGATTAGGTACTCACCTTTCAGCACCACAAAACCTTGTAGTTAGTCCAGCTTATTCTCATTTGGACGATTTTGACACGTGCTAGACAAAGCTACATATCTCCGGGTATATAATGAGCTCCCAGAAGATTATCTATATAGGATGAGAGAAGTTCTGACACCATGAATGAGCCCATACTATATTAGCTATGATATAGATATAAATCAAGATATGCCTTGCGTCTCGATGAACTAAAATACCGCGCTTACTCAGCAGGTGACCCGTGCACATCGGATATCTACGGCCTGCTCAATACGGCCATATTCACGTTCTGTGTATTCAATCAAGAACCGTCGGAGACAGCAAGTACTGTACGTATATCAGTCAAGGATGTTGTATTCGACCATGACAGCAGCTGCTTCAACCCGAATTCAAGCGGCTGCGCAGCGACGGGGGCGTTCCGTCGTACGAAATCAAGAGACGTGCGCGCAGTGGCTGCTCGTTTCGCAGTTGTAGCAGGAGTGCAGATTGTCGATGGTGATGTCGAGTCCAAATCCAATGATTTGCATCGTGCAGTGATGGTGGAATATACCTGCTCCAGCATCACGAGGGCCGTGTTGCTGACGGCGTTGAGTACAGCGAGGACGATGTCAGGGTATGCAATACATGTGCTTGTACTTGTACTTGCTGTCGGTATCTCCTCTGGACCAGACGATCGTGATGTGTTGGACTGGTCGCGGGACAGGAGATGAGGGTGGAAGTGCATGACATACCACTCTTCGAGACTGCGGTGCAGGGCGTGGAGACGAAGCAGGATGCGCTTGTATGGACTGTTGCAGTCCGTTTGGTGAACCATGCTGATAATACTTTGTTCTCGCGCTGAGAATTTACAACCCTCAAAGACCACATCCAGGATATCGACCAGGAAGTCGCAGAGCTGCGATCGCAAGCGTAGACTCGGAGGATCCTGCTCCTGTTCCTGCTCCTCCGTGACCGCAGACGCAGCTGGTCGTCGCAGTAATTCCCGCCATGGTGCTTCGGAGAGGAAGCATCGTTCACCTGCATGTACGGCTTGAGCGATCTTTTTTCCACAATTCTCAGTATATCGTCCAGGTGTGATGTTTCGATGTTCAATACAAACTTACGAAGAAAGCTCGCTGCGACTCCAGCATGGCGCGTTCGAATGGAGCCGCGAAGGCTGCTGGGCCACGCTCTTGAATGAGGATTTTTGTGCCGCGGGAGAGATGGTTCCATCGGCCGTTGTCTGCGTTGGTCAGGAGCTGGCGAGTTTTTAATTCAGTTAGTTCATATAGGTCCGCTGGTGCAATTGCTATGCAATGGCCCTAAAAAATTGGAGAGGAAGAAGAAGGAGGTGATGATGATGACGATGATGAAACAAGCTCACCTCACAAAGCTGCAGCAAAATACTCGCGCAAATCGTCTCCGGCTCCAAACGAAGTTGCATATCCTGTAGACAACACCGGAGGGCCTCCAAGCTCCGCACATATCGCCTCGTCGCCAGCCGTCTGCTCGACGCTGTCTTCACCAGTGCATAGTCGTACATCGCACACAGACACGAGACGGCTTCATCCAGCGCCAGATTCCGACCCAGCCGCGCGGGGATGAAACGGAAATAGCTTCCGTGGGACCGGAGCGGGAAGACCAGTTGACTCTGGGCATTTTCTACGATATGCATCAGGAACGCGCCGTTGCGGTCGTTCTCTGTCGTCAGGGCGCGGAAAATTCCTACGAAGAAAAGCTTGTCTCCGAGGTGATATTCTTCATAGGAGGAAAAGCCGGACCCAGACTGTGGTTGGGGATCATCACTTGGAAGGAGATCTCTCACGGTCCCTGTCGGAGGAGTCGTCATGTCCTCGAAGATGTACCGCTTCTGGCGGTACTGGCTCGCGAGCTGCTGCGTTTCGTCGACGAATTTCCACTGTCTGGCGTAGCCAGGGCATTTCTGACCTGCGGCGACGCAGGCTCGACAGGATGGGCGTTCTTCGCCGCACTGAGGACTTGTCAGCATCTACACGTAGTGAAAAGATCCAACAGCCAAAGAGTAAATGTCATGGCACCTCTTTTTAGGTGAGTTGTGAAAATCCGCAGGACTCTGGTGGAACATCGTCTCGGATGTATGTATGTCTATGTGATAGGGCTGTATAACTTGCCTTTTTCTTGCGTCGCCGACACGTCTCGCATCCTGCACTTCGGGGCGTTCCTACCATTGTATGTACAGTATGTACATACAGTGCGAGATAGCAATCAATTCAGTTTCAGCTCGTCATCTCTGCTTCGAAGGAATTTCAATTGCAGAAAGAGATATATGCGCGAGGAAGTACATGTACAGTTAATGCATTATGATGTTGATGTAGTTTTCTGCTGCCTGGTGAGCTCGAACGAATGCTGACGATAAGCCGCCAAGACTCCGCCTAATCAGGGCTGCACGTGATTGAAAGATCCCTAGATTAGTTGTAGATTTGCAAAGATGGGTTGAAAGCACCTGGTGAACGATCAGGTATAGCTATAGAGTCCTCAAGATGTAAGTAAATCAGCCAGTTTCATGTCCAGTCAGCCGGGTTGTTCTGCCCACAAACCTGTATGTACAATCCAGTACTTCTATAAGTACAATATCGACTGTCGCTTTTATATACAATATATACCTCTCTACATCTACATCTTCACAGATATATAAATATTGCATCATACTTCAGCAACCTGCCCCGCGCGGATAATCTCCGCCACCTCGCGATCGACCAGCGGCCCCTGGTACTCCCTCCTCCCACGGACGTAATACCAGAACACGCTGAAGATGATCACGCCGCCCGTCACAACGACGCTGTAGTTCATCGTCGAGGGCGAGACTGGCGTCGCGGGCGGCCACACGCTCCAGAAGATGACGAAGAGCATGTACACGCATGCGTATGCGTTGTTGAGAATCCCCAGCCAGCCCGGCACGTGCCATGGTCCCCAGACGAGTTGGCTCGGGGCGAAGGCGACGCGACGGGCTGGCGGAGAGGACTGATCTTCCTGCGCTGGCTCCTGCGGAGGAAGCTTCGGCTTCTCTGGGTCATCGTTTGCATCTGCATTTCGGCCGGCGACAGCAGGGTCATCTCCCACCCGTTCGCCATCGACAACCGACCCGCACGGCAGGATGTGCCCCTTCACACGATGGTACAGCAGCAGCGCCGAGGGCACAAAGTACGACCCGTAGAATCCAGTAATGGTCAGCGAGATGACGTCGTTAAACGCCGTCGGCGAGCCGATGTAGATCAGCGTCAGCAGGCAGGCCATGGTGACGACGACGCCGACGGCAATGATGGGCACTTGCGTCCGCCGGTCGACTTTCTTCACGATGGACGAGAAGGGCGTGCCCATGTCGCGCGCAAACGCCCAGGTCATGCGAGAGGAAGAGGTGGTGATGCCGGTGGCGCAGGCCCAGGTGAGAATCAGAACGACGGCGCTCATGACGGTGGCTCCGGGGATTGATTTGACGCTATCTATATCCAGTTAGACGGATGAACAAAGATGAAGCTATTCAAGCGAGGTTCTTCTTACTGTAGAAAATCTGGATGAACGGAAACCCCGTCGACGAGTCCAGCACCGACTGCACATCGCCCAGACAGAACAGCAGCGTCAGCATCATGACAAACCCGACGATCCCATTCATCAGCATGCTGCCCGTAATAACACGCGGGATCGTCAGTGCCGCATTGGAGACTTCTTCCGCGAGATGGACACTTGCATCAGCCCCGACAAAGGTGGCGACATTGCCCAGGAAGCCCACGCAGTACGACAGCCCCTGCGTTGGCCAGCCGCCCTCGTTCAGACTCGTAGCAAACACGAAATGCGCTGAATTGTGAGGCGAAAAGTACCACAGCACGGCGACGATAGCGATAAAGCCAGCAACGTGGAAGACGACGGTCAGGATCTCGATGCGTGGCAGGGCGCCAGGAATAACCGTGTTGATGAAGACGGAGACCGCCACCACCAGCCAGGTCAGCAGCGTGCCCTGCCACTGCTGGGGGACGTAATCGGCGTAGTCGAGGATGATCAAGCCCTGCAGCATGGTGCCCGCGAAGATGGACTCGGTAGCCACGGTGGCCACCCAGGCGAGCGAGGTCAGCCAGCCGATGATGTAGCTCGCAAACACGCGGTATCGGGCCGGCGCGAGCATATACACCCAGTAGTACTGGCCCGCAGCGATGGGCGCCATGGACGCCAGCTCCGAGATGACCGTGTACACCGACAGCGTCGAGCTCCAGGCGATGATGAAGCCGTAGACCAGGCCGCCGGGCCCGCCGTTGTTGAAGCCCTGGCTGAACAGCGCCAGCACCGTCTCCCAGGTGATCAGCTCGCAGACGGCGAAGCCGAAGAGCGACCAGAAGCCGAAGCGGCGTTTCAGCACCTGTTTCTTGCCCAGTCGGGCGAGGATCCTGTCATCGGAGGAGTTGGATGTGCGGCGATTGGCAGTGGGAGTGGCATGGTCCGTCAGGTCAGTCATGGTGCTATTTACGGCGGAGCTGACGCTTAATCCTGGACTGCTGGCTGGGCGAAGAGATACGGGCAGACTGGCAGATTATCGAGGATAGACGGCCGTAGGGCAGGATTGTCGCGTTGGGTCTGTCGTTGCACTGGGCTGAGGGCATAGAGCATAGGGCAGACTGTCTGGGATAGATCAGAATCAGGACTCAGGAATGCGCATCTTATGGGTAGGAACAATCATGAGTGGCCGCTGATTCTTCTTAAAACTGGCAGATTGATCAATTGAACCAATACGGCTATCTAGCACCTATGACTGCTAGGAGTAGAGTAGAGAGGAGTCCGCGGGGCAATAACAGTAGGCGGCTGTGCGATAAGGACAGAGCGCTTATGACGAAAGAAATCAGCGGATTGAGAGGGTCCAGCTCGCTTAAATACATTGGAATACCATCAATTGGAGCGGAAAAGAAGCCCACGAGCATGGAGAAAAAAATTCATCTAACTGATTGCTGTGGTAGCAACCGCGGGCAGGTAAGTTAGTAACTGTGTGAAATTATCCCGCATGCCGCGTTTATGCGCCTGTCCCCACTTGCAGCCCTTCGACCCATTCAGACGCAAGCGATATGCTCTTGGCAGGCTTCGTGCAGACGGATCGACTTGACACCTGCATGTGAGATGCCTTCGTGGGCTGCCTTCTTGGGCATGGATACCTTGATCGCGATGCACGTGAAGGCTGGTTCCTTTTGCCCGATCCGGATGCCATTTGCGGCAGCTGCCAGCTACCTAGGCAGGTAGGTAGGTCCCTAACTAACTGCTCTGGTTGGGTCCATCATGATGCGATTGCAAGCTGACAGGAATCCAGACGAATTCAGAGTTGCTGATGGTTGCTTGATACCTGCTAGATCCGAGGGCCGAGGTGTCCAGTTGATCGAGGACCCGCTTTCACTTCCCTGGATGAGACAATTACTAATGAGATGGCACGTGGGGGATGATCAGAACACGGTGCTGACATGGTGCAAGCAGTGCTAGAGCTCAAGAGATCAGGTAACTTCCTAGGTCCCTTATTATGGACGTACCTAATGTACGAAATTCCTCCAGACGCAGGCATTGTGATTCCGCAGCTGCAGCCAGAGAAGCACGTGAACTCGGCTAAGCACTAAGCCGATTCCGGAAGTGATTGTTTCCCGTCCCGCCTGCCGATAGTAACATCAACATAGGCTTGGGGTAAAGAGAAGAAAAAGAGAGTTGTTTCTCCTTATTTTTTCCTTATTTTTTCCTTATTTTTTCCTTATTTTTTCCTTATTTTTTCCTTATTTTTTTCTTATTTTTTTCTTATTTTTTTCTTATTTTTTTCTTATTTTTTT
>NW_027192455.1:37905-73692 GCF_041956645.1 Rasamsonia byssochlamydoides | reverse complement strand
CTTATTTTTTTCTTATTTTTTTCTTATTTTTTTCTTATTTTTTTCTTATTTTTTTCTTATTTTTTTCTTATTTTTTTTCTTATTTTTCTCCCTTTTCCTTTCTTTTAATCTTCTTTATTTTTTTTTTAAACAAAAGGGAAGGAAGAGCTCTTCATGTCAAATGTAAACAGTCCATGATGGGCGATATCTCTATCAATCGAGACGCATGATGACACCGGTTATCAACTTCATCGAGGGCTATCCAACTCCAAAGAGGCCTCCGAATGGAACTTGTTTCCTGCTATGGCATATACTATCAAATCAATCATCAAAATTCATCATATGTTGTGAGAAACCGGCATATCTATCGGAATTGGTTCGAAACCAATGCCATGGCGTTGTTTTTGGCCGATTATGACAACATCATATCATTATATTATCATTTCACATGCTCGTTCATATATAAATCAGCTGGCTGCTGCTACCACCCCTCTATCCTGGTCATCTTCAAATGCATCCCCTCGCGCGGCTTCGTCGTGACTGCCCCCGAGATATGGATTTCCTGATCAGGATCCTGCAGCTCCATCGCAAACCGCCCAACCACGCCCGCCACCGCACATCGCAGCTCTGCACGCGCAAAGTCCTTGCCGATACAGGCCCGCTGGCCATGCAGGAAGGTGATCTGGGCGAAATTCGTCGGCGCACCCCCGTGGTGGTTCACCGTCTGCCGGCCCTTCTCGTCTGTGTCGATCCACCGCTCTGGCAGAAACTGGTCGCTTGTTTCCCCCCAGAAGTCCGGGCTGCGATTGATCGCGTACGGGCAGAGGATGATCCGCGTGCCCCGGGGAACTTTCTTGCCTGCGATCTGCGAGTCGCGCACGGCCTCGCGGATCGTTGCTGGCACGGTCGGATACAGCCGTAGCACTTCCTGGCAGATGCCGTTGAGGAGGGGCATCGATTCGAGGTCGTTCCAGGTGATGTTGTGGTTAGCAGAGGGGATCTTCTCGCGGATCTCCTGGCGGAGTCGTGTCTGGATGTCTGGGTGTAAACATAGCAGGTAGCAAGCCCAAGTCAAGGCGCTTGCTGTGGTTTCGTGCTGTTACAGTTAGCATTCATCGAACCAAAAAAAAAAAAAAGAAAAAAGGGGGTAATCGAAGAAAGCAAGCAATCAAGAAAGGATATCTTACTCCGGCCGCTAAAAACGTCAACATCTGATCAACCAGTTCGCTATCCGAAAAATCTCCCCTCAGCATCATCGTCCCCAGAATATCCGCCTCCAGCTCCTGCGCATCTGCCTTCCTGGCAGCCAAACTCATGCGCTTCTCCCGGACAATATCATGACACAACTCGCGGAGGTACCCAACTTCCGTATCGACAACCTTGTTCAACCGCCACGGGATACGACGTGCAAACCACTGCGGCAGCACAAAGTTGATGGCCAGGAACATCAACTTCTCCTTCGTCGGCTCGAGGATAGCCAGGAAGCTGTCTGCGATCTTGTTCTCGGCATGCGTCAGGGACTGAAAGTCGCGACCCATGGCCGCCGGCCCGATCACGTCGAGCGTGAGCCGGCTCGCCCAGACGGACATCTCGACTTTCCCGCTTGCGCTGTCGGAGTTCATCCCGCTCAGCGGATTCGCCTTGATCTCCTTCTCCAGCTGCTCCAGCAGGATGGTCGTCTTCTCCCACATCAGCGAGTAGAGCGCGCGGATGTTCCTGATGTGGAACGCTGGCGTCAGCGCCTTGCGCTGGATCTTGTGCGCGCTGCCTTCGGACAGAATCAGCCCGAAGCCAATGATCCGGGCAAGGAACTCGCGCACCCGCCAGGGCTTCTCGAAGTCGTAGGTGTTCGTGCTCATGATGTCTAGCAGGGCTTGGTGGTTCGTTGCTAGCAGGTAGCTCCGGTTGAAGATGTCGCGCCAGTGGATTAGTCCGTCGTTGGGGATGGTGCGGATCCATTCGAGGGGAGTCTTGCCTCGAGGAGAGTCGAAGATGATGTGGATGGTGTGGAATACCGTGCTCTGAGACGTCAGCCATGTAACCAGTTTGGGTCCGCTCCAGCGAGGATACGCCAGAGGAAAGTAGGGCAGGTACATACCTTCACAGTAGGCAGATGACGCAGCGGATTGACGAAATAGGGATAGATGACTAAATCCCAGCATATCTGCACAGAAAGGTTGATCCCAAATGCACGTAGGAATAACTGCTTGAAGGTATATTGTGGAAATGCAGCGGTCCAGACGAGCACGATGCTCTCGACCAAGGTGATGGCCACATTGGCTAGGAGTTCCTCGGTGAATAGTAGCATATTCAAGTTTATTTATATATTTATATATTCAAACGGTATAGATCTTGTCATTGATCTGATCTGACGAATGTAGCAGATATGCAAAATAAATCATCCAAAAGAGACGAAGGGAGGAACCAACCCCGCCTAACTGAGCCGCGGGCAACAGGGCAGTGCAGACAGGATAGATTATTATATTAGCAACGAGGAACCACCTGGTTTATTTATTTATAAATGGTCCTATTGGGCCCTGCCCTGCTGTATCGACAGAGATACAGAGATTGGTTGTGGACGAGAAGATAAGGCAACTAACTTGCATTATTAACTCCAGGCAATAAATTAATTAATCCCGGGGATTTCAGCTGATCGACAATCAACCTCGGTTGTGTTATCGCGACTTGCCCAATGAAATACAATTGTAGTCTACCTTCAATAGATCGATGACGATCGCTGAATTTTGCTGCCTAGAACAGAAAAAAAAACAATCTATACAATCTTTTTTTCCCCTATAATAATTCTTATCCTTCTCTTATGTTCTAAGCTATCCTTCTCTGCTCTACATTTGAAACGCGAGTTTCCCCACAGACAACGTCATATGCAACAACGCAGTCAAGTTGAGCTGTTGAGATGAGGGAAACAAGGGGGCAAAAAAAAAAAGAAGAGATTGGGATAAAACGCGGGGTACAAAACTAAACCGGCCCGGTTGCATAACTTTATGTTGTTATTGCTCTAGATCGGGTGTAACTACTCCGCACTGGCAGCTGGCATCTGAGATCACCGACACTCTGAATTCAATGGAACCTAATTGCTTAATTAGCGTAACACAGATCGATCAATTGATCGCATTGTGGCCATTGCAATGCTGTTATTCTCGTTGTTATCGACAAGACAGAGTACGGAGTACACACGGATACATGCATGTATGACACAGTAGTTACACGACGAGATGAGGGAAGATGTCATCATAGCTCATGCAAATAATAGCAGATATGAGGCTCCAACTGCGAGGTTTCTTTCCGTCTGGGGTAATATCATTCCCAACGTCCAACTCCAAGCAAGGTCCCAAGTTCCAGCGTGCTGGATCCCTTGGGATCATTTTTAATGCAGTACTGAGAGTACGGGGTAAAAGGTCATGTGAAAACCTCGGCTCCTCTCCTCTCCCTGGATAAAATAACGTGAGAGATCGATGATCGTCACGACCAACATCCAAGAACGGTATAACCCCTGGAAATCCATTCCAATTCAAACCAAACCCCTCCTTTTCTACTGACGGTCACTCGTCGAGCTGTGTGCACGCTAAACTTAAATGTCTTAAGGATGATGGTGGCGTGCCGGGTTGGAGTTTAATCTCTGCTGCTGCGGCCAAACAAATACCGTATCGGAGTATGGATGCCGGCGCGATTGACGGAGGATAATGTGAATTGTTCCGGCTGTTGTAGATATCTATCTGTTATTGTGTGAGTTACAAAAATAAAAAAAAAACGCACAGAAAAATGAAGAGAAAAAAGAGTAAGAGGACAGAAAAAGAAAGAACAATCAACTTATAAGACTCGCTATAATAGTGACTCCGGACCTACATCTACTGTACGAAGTATATTCATTAGAGTGACCTCATCAAGTTTGCTTGCCACATGCGTGCTGAGAACTTGAGACTGAAACGAAAGCATACAATATTAATTATTTGGTACGTAAGTAGCTTACAGGCACCAGTTAGGGTAATAGAGTACCTACTACCCTGCAATTCTGGAAATTGGCCGGAAGGAGAGAAGATCCATTAATCGATCGATTTGTCTAGGTTAGGTTAGGCATGTACTCGTACTACATGATGTACTGTATGATCGAAGATTCTTACTCAAATTAGTTAATATTATCAGATCTTACTTAGATCATCATAGAGACATCGCTAGTGTTGCCCTGTATTGGCCGGCCTGCCGCTTGCCTTACTATATAGGTGAAATGATCCATGGCGATCACGAATTCACGGCAGTAGGCCCCCTGGTTGACTCTTTTTATTTGAATAAACTTAAGGCCTATTTATCCAAGAAAAAAGAGAAATCGCTAAATAATGAGACTCGTCTCGTCAGATACTACTTACTATCCAATGCTCAATGCTAAGGAAAGTCTGTCCAGTGTATGTTATTTCTTTACAACCAGGAGAGACAAAAAAAACTTGGATGGCATCTCATCAGATCATGAGAGTCACTCAGTCAATCCTTCAGGCAACGCTTCGTTCCTTGGCATACAATAGAATAGAAAGAACTATGTACGCAATGCGGCTTTCAATAAATCAACCAAGGAATTTCATTCCAGATTTTATGTCTCAGTCAGTGCGTCAGCCAGTCAGTCTGGGTCAGTCAATAGAAGACAGATCTTCCCCTCCTGGACGTTAAGCTAACTGGCTCGTTGGATGGATAGATGGATAGAGAGTGTATAGGGCACCCACTCTACTCTACCGTTTCCGTTTGCTTTCTCGTGAATGGAGTTTTATTTCTAAGCATTAAAAAACAAATCCGAACAAGATGGACAAGTTTTGCGAAGACAGTAGAGCCACAAACTGGTTCAATTTGCAATTCGTGATATGGATATGGAATCAACGTCGATATCGACTTTTTTTTTTTAAAAAAAAAGAAGAAAAAGAAGAAGAAAACGCCAATTGATTGGATGTTTCATACCATAATTCATTCATTCATTCAAAGGGTTGCTCCACTGATCGAGTATAGGCACTTGCCGTAGGTAGTAGTTAGTCGACTTCCCTTGGAGAAAAAAAAAAGGAATTTCGATGGTTGACGACGTCAGGCTTAGGCCTTAAGCCCAGGGCTGCAGGGACAGTCAGCAACACGCCTACAGATCTCAAGACCTCCCTAATCAGCTCACTCAACGCGGTTGCCAGAGACGTCGTAGAGCTGGCTAAGTGATACTGGGCTCGCACCCCATGCGAGGGTATCGGCCTGGAGTCTGATATACTGATACTGCTCTTTGTTATCGAAGACCTCCGTACGAGTTGCACACACCGCGAGTGAGCAGGCATATAGGGAAAGTCGGTCAGCGGGTCTCAGGCCTTGTACTCTCTGCCATTCGAACAGATGACTTCCTCCAGATTGGCACGTCGTGCATGATTTCGGACTCCGGGGAGGATGCAGAAGGACCGCTTGTGTGAGCCATGTCATGATGGCCGCAGATCTTCTCGCTGCGCCGCATTAGAAGGAGTTGTGATGGTTGTCTCGATTCATTCCACCGCCAGATGCAGTGTGGCTAATTATATAAATTTGTTTATACTAATTCCATCCCGTTGCAACCACTGCTATTGACAGCACCATCAACTGTAAGAGGATCGAACAAGATATTCCCTATTTTCATCCTATCTGATGATCAATTCGCATCTCAATTCTATCCAGACAATTTCGAGATGAGCTGACAATCAAATCAATGTAATGAAATGCGGTGTGACGGACCCCTGCATGATGGTGCTTCAAATCCGCACTAATTTAATCGTCGTCGACCCCGCAACTCCTTCCATCCAGCAATAGGAAATTAATAATACATAATCCTCATGACAGAGAACTCCCTTTCGGGACGGCGGTCTCATCGGAAATCTCGCACGGGTTGTCTTCAATGCAAACGGCGCAAGGTCAAAGTATGTCGATTCTCTAGTTATCCTTGTTCCCTGTGATGCATGTATCTGGACTTGAACACAGCCAAAGACTGTACTGTATACATCCAGCTGATCAGCTACCAGTGCGACGAGACCAAACCAGTCTGTAAGAATTGCCTGCGCCATGCCACTGCAGGAGAATGCTCGTTTGTGTCGGTGTCCTCATCGCGGAGTTCGAGCCACTCCGCCCATCGTCCAGACGATGTCTCGCTCTCAACGACTTCTCCCCAGGTGTCTGCATCCACTCCCATGAGTGCCACCAACTCTGCATCTACTCCATCAACTGCTGCTCTACGCCCTCGTGCACTGCCGCCTGAGTTAGCGGTGCTCGACCTCGAACTGCTTCACCATTATTCGACCTCTACCAGCTACACACTCTCACGGCATCCGACCCTGCAGACAGTATGGCGCATCAGAGCGCCTCAGATCGGGTTCTCGTCGGATTTTGTCCTACGTGGCATCCTGGCCATCGCGGCACTGCACATCGCCCATCTCCGACCCGCCGACAAGGACCTGTATCTCTCCCACGCCCACGCGCATCATGACGCCGCGCTGCAGACCGTCACGCCCATCCTGCCCACCGTAATGGACGAAAACTGCACGGCGCTGTTTGTCTTCTCATCGCTGACGTGCTTTTTCTCGTGCGCGAAGCCCCGCAAACCAGGCGACTGGCTGCTGATGGAAGGCGGCCGCCTGTCCGAATGGCTCGTCTTCTTTCGAGCGACGCGGACAATCTTAGACTATGCCAATGCGGCACTTCGGTCAGGTCCCATGGCCCCCATGTTCATCAACGGCGACCGCTCCGTGCAGCTGCGCAATTCCCGAGCCAGCGAGGGACAGGTCTACGTGCAGGAGCTGAAGCAGCTGATCCAAGAAGACGTCGAAGATCCCGCCGAAGTCGCCATCTATTTCGGCGCGCTCGACGAGCTGAGCAAGTCCTTTGGCGTGATCATGGATCCGGACTCCGGCCGCTGCGAGCCGTCCGACGTCTTTGTCTGGCTGCTGCAAGTATCCGATGAGTTTATCGCGTTGCTGCGCGAGTCCAAGCCTGTGTCGTTGGTCATCTTTGCCTATTTCTGCGTCGTTATTCGCCGGCTCGAATACGCCTGGTGGCTGGCTGGATGCAGTGCGCATACCATGTCGGGCCTGTATCAGCTGCTTGATAACAAGTATCGCGCGTGGCTGCAGTGGCCGATGGAGCAGATTGGATGGGTGCCGTAGGCTGAAAGGAATCTTCAATCGATTCCTGTCATAATGATTAAAAGCATGGATTACGGGTTAGATATCGGGTTATTACATTCTTCCCGGAATGCTGCTTATCTAACAAACTGGGATTTTCATACCAACGATATTTCCTCCAGACGTAATCTGTCATAGAAATAGGTTCAAGTCATCATTGTTTTGACGGCGTTAGTTCTAATTCTATAGAAGAATGGAAGGTGTTATTCTGCGGACATGACGCCTCTTTCAAGGCGATATACACCCATATTCAGGAGATTTCCGGATGGTTCAGGCTGATGGAGACCTCCGAGTATGTTTCTGCTTTCTGGGTGACTTTCCACAGTCTAGTAAAATCAAAGAAAGTAATGATCGAGGTGGGCTGCCACAAAGCCAGCAAGTCAAAAGGAAAAATCCGGATAATTCACTTCATCCAGTCACTATTGAAGGCTTGTTATTCACAGTAGGATGCCAGTCCAAAGCCAGTCACTGGTTGCATTCACTGGAGCGCTGCATTGGCCCTTCACTGCTTGCAACCGCCGGCCCTTGCCGGCAATCATCACTGAACCATCATCAGGGTTAGCCTTACCTTCATCACGTTCCTCAAACCCAGCAGGCTGCGCGATAACAAGGTGACGTGCAGTGTTGCCATGAAACCGAGGTAGTTATAGAGGTTGATCTCGAATGGTAGGGTCCAGGCAGCACTTAACCTTGGCGGGATACATCCTGATCAATGTTGCATTCTTCCTCCGTTTGAAGATGTCCGGTGTTGTTTGCGGAGCCCACTTCTTTTGCAATATCTTTGGCGAGGTGGTGCGCATCACATAGTGTCGCTTCGCAGGGCGACACCATTGTCGTGTGCTCGTAGGAGATCCGAAGTCACTACCCGCTGCCCTGATCATGAATCCGCCAATACGCAATCAAATTTCAAATCCTTGGTAGGCAGACTCATTGACGACAAATCAGACCCCCTGATTAGGAAGTCATGCATTTGCATAGACGTATAACACGTCCTGGGCCATTTCTCCTGACAGGCTTCAGGCTTCGGATGCCCTTTGAAAATGTGTTTCCGGCTTCATTTGCATTTCCGATTCGAGAACAGCTGTTGCTTCGATTAAGCTGCTATCACAGCATTCTCCATGTTGGCTCCGTGCCTGGACCGAGTATCCATCTACCAGAAAGCCAAAAGAACGTGTGATTGTCGGGTCCGGCGCCTCACTGTACCTGAGTGGAAGAAGCATGAGCTATCCCCTAGCTGCTCTTTCTAAGCTGTTCCAGAAGATGTCCACTGCGACAGACTCTGTTGGAAGTTCATGTACCATGGCTGCGAGATCTGGGCACTTCGTCAAAGATTGATTGCCGTACACATCCGTGAGATATCCGCGTCGCAGAAGGTAGGTAGCAGGGTAGCTGGAGTAAATACTATATTCTGAGGGTCAAGAAGGGCATCCAGGATAGTATAGACGAGTATATAAGCAGGACAGTAGGATACAGTCAAAGATGTTGTGAAGGAACTAATTCCGACAAGCACAGCCAGCTGTGGAAGGTTGCAGGAGGAAGGGGGAAGAAGGGGGTATTTATGTTGCAGTGCTGATCCTGCTAGACTAGAAGTTTTTTGCGCCCTTCAACCCGCATCCACAGCTGTGGCGTCACCCATCAAAGTGTTTCTCCGGCGTCAGTCATCATTGAAAATCACTGGTAGATTGCCTCAGCAAACACGGAACCCTACAGTTGCAGTCGACATTACTGCCAACACAATCTCAGCAATCACACGGCTGAGGTACCTCGTGAGACTGATCAATGCCAAGCAAGGACTTGTTCCCAAGTCACGAATTGTGGTGGGTAAGGCTCACAATTCTTTCTTGACCTACATGAGGTCGTCAATGATTGAAAGTTATTTTCGTGGATACATCGTCAAGTGAGAAAAGGATTGGAGCCAGGACGGGGGCAACAGCGTCGCAACGCGATATGAGTGCAGAGGAGATCAGGAGCAATTGGAATGGTATGTGAATAGGGATACATTGCACATATCATGGCCTTACACCAGTATAGGTCAGATTGTCAGATGCATGGGTGTACGTCTTCTCCCAAAAAAATCCGGGCGGTACGACACACAGGGAGCTTTTGCCTGCGGAATTTGCGAAGCAGGGCATATTTGCAGTACGACAAGAAGGCTCGACAGTTGGGTACCCATTTCCCAACTGGAGGAAGACGCACCAGAGCTACTCAGAGCATTCCAGAAGAAGCGATGCCAGTGTCGCCAATAACGATGTCCTAGTTGCAATGTCGATGTAAGGATCACACACTGATACTTCACGATGTGGAACCGATTGATGCTGTCATTTCCAGCCAAGTCAAAGAAGATATCCACAGTGAATTAAATTCCGAACGGCAGCGCGAATGGAGGAACCGTGGAAACACCCACCTGCCGGTGAGGGGACTACGGAATGCCTTCATTCTTCATCCGACATCATGATGATGAGCAACCTCCAAGCTTAGGCGAAGTCTCTTGCTGCAGCAAACCTGTCGGATCGACCCGTCATTAATAGAGCCTTGTCCGTTAACTCCTTGAAGGAAACGCTTTACAGGCTCTACGAGCAATGCCGACCTGTCGATTCATCCTGATAAGCCGAAAGAGTCGAATACCAATACACAACCACTCAGTCAGCTCCACGATCTGATCCTGTACCGGGTGATGATTTCCCCACGTTCGATCACGAGCGATACTCGAGGCACAGCAAAGCAATCGGAACATATGTATAATTAGGATCTGCCTCCACTGTCAGCCGAGGAGCTGGGAAGATTGAACCGCTGCGTTGGGCCTCTGGGCTTGCTTTGCATCCAACGACCAACCGCAACTTGAATACGGGTGTCGTTGTCTCTGACATATGCACGAACACGCGGCGATTTTTAGCCAGTATCGGGAACGACGATCTTGGTCATATCGACCCCCTGAATATCCTGGAGGATTGTGCCCGGTCAGCGGTCGACGATGTGGGCGAGATTGATCTCGAGGACACTTTTTCGTATTTATTGCCGTGATATATTCACCACGATGCCTGCAGCCCGGTGCCAGACTGCGACAGATGAGGGACAAGGCAAAGCCTACTGTCAATTCCTGACTCGCATGTCGACTGCTACAGTTGCGGCCATTTGGGAAAGGAGGATTGGATCTGGTGCCCAATCCTGGGCATACAGAACACCATCGCCGCTCACGTTTCTTTCCCTCGGATGCATGGTCAAGCCTAAAGCACATCCGCCAAGTCTTGTTAGCTCTCATCACGCCCGCTGATGATTCTGGTTGACCGGTTCTGCCACCTGAGCCTATTTGCTGTCGACTCAGACAGAAGGCGGAAAGCCAGAGAGAACAGGAGATCCTGAAACTACCTGAAGGATAGTACGCAGATGCGGCTAAGCAAGAACCTCCAACAGGAGGACCGATTCGTGGATTGTATCCGCTTGACTGATGGATGGGATTCAGATATCCAAGCCGCGCTTAATCTGAAGTTTCGAGAGCGAGGCTTCATTATCCCAACATACGATATTCGAGATATCATGGCCGGAACTATCAGGACCGGCACCTAGGTTCTCATTGTCTTTCCCACGCCGACTCAAAATATTTGGAAGTCGATCAGTATTGGGGCCTTTCAGACAAAACGACCAATCGTTAGAGAGGGAACGTGATGCGCCATGTGTAATTCAAAAGGTCATCAGTTCTAGGCTTGCCAATCCAAAGAGTGCAAAGCGCGGCTTTCGGATATTCTCATCCATCAAAAGCCTCAAGTCAATAGACTGGGCTAGTGCCTGGTTCATTCATATTCTGTTGCTAGTGACCCAACTATGTTTGCAGCCTCTGCTGGCGAGAAGTGCACAAGGACCAAGACGAGGTTGGTAACTCGGTGAGCTGAAAATTGTTTCTGTACATTGTCTAATTCAGACGTTAATATGGCTGACTCTATGTGAATGCATAGCCTAGCGTTGCTACAGTCAAACGACGAAGCTGAAACACAATAGCAAGCACGAAAACGAACCACTGCCGTCGGACTGAACGACATTCATTTGCGGTGTGTATCTGGCGGTATCGGGGAGAAGTGCAACAACTCCTATGACTGCTTCTTCACGTCTATCGCCTATCGAGGCTTGATACTGCTTACGCTAATCGTGTTACCCTGATGCCCTTTGATATGTACCTGATTCTGGGGGCTATAGAGGAGGCAGATTCTATGCAAGGCCTTAAATGCCCAATTAGGCTACTTCCCAAACATCCCAAGAAACACAGAGGTAAGTAATAGTCAATAGTAACAGTATTCTCTATACTAACATATTTCTAGCAACCAGTGTCAAATGCCTTCCTGGTTGTTACGGCACGGTTGAGTTGTAGATATCACGTGGACTATTCACACCTTAAGTGTGGACGGCCCTTAGATTCTTAGAGGATCATCCACAATTCATCCACAATTGATCCATAATCGATACGATATACAGACTACCCGTACCACTGGTTCTACTATTGATCCTGATACTGAGTCTACCCTTGACCGTTTCATTGAGCCTGATGTCATCGATGCTGATTATCAGCCCTCTGAACATGATGGTGAGCAGGATGAGGAGCAGGAAGGGGCTGGAGGGTTGGAGGAAGTCGAGTAGGTAGTAGAGGTTGAGGCTATCTCTTTGTTAGATACTGAGTAACAGTACTTGGTAATAATAGGGTTTTCTCTCTTTTCTAATGGTGACATATGATGGCATGATGATACCCAGATACATAGCCGATATGAATGAATGATATTCAGCTGCTTTAAACTTCTAATAGGATAACAGCATTCAGTAACAATATAGGAGATTTCCATAAGAAAAATGTCCCTATAACTATATATTATCTTATTAATTGTTTAATAGTAATAGACGTAAGTAACAGCTATTATTGGATTCCCTAAAACTTCCCATAATATGAGAATCGGGACGGGAATATCCCATTCCCTGGTAGGATTTATAAATTGATATTAGGGCTAAATCCATAATCCTTAGCTTACCTTATAATAGCTTATAAGTGCTATTTTGAAATACTGGTAATAGAAGATATGTCATTTAAAGGCATCTTTGTATTTAAAGCCAGAGCCAGTATTTATATACAAATAGAGACTAGATAATAAGGCATATTAGAGGTTAGCAGGCAGGTAGGCAAGCAGGCCTAAGAAACTCTCCCATTATTAGTATATCTGATTTTATAGAAAATAGGGTTGATACTTACTGTGAATAGCTTCAAAAACACCTAATTAGGTAGGCAGGTCAGTAGGCAGGTTAGTAGGTTGGTAAACAGGTTAGTAAAATAGCCATTATAGCAGTAAGAGGTTTTAGAGGTACCCGGGTTAGTATACTAAAATAGGTAGGGAGGGAGGTACCAGTCAAAACAGCAAAAATTCCTAGCGTCAACTAGCGCGCATTGTTTCTTTTGAGGCCCACCTCTGTACTGTCGTAACATTGCCCTCCACTACCTGCTCCTGATGGAGATTTCATTTCTGGATGAGGTTTAGTCTGAATCACCAGCGAATCATCGCAACACTCCGACACTCCCGGCCCCCGACGTATATTCGAACGATGACTCTTTAGAATTCTTCTTCTTCAGATTGATCCTATCCATGCTGCGTGTCTTTTGATATTCAATCTAGGCAGAATTCTTCTCAAAACGTTCATGACATGGAGTTTGAGCTTCGTCAGACTCCAAATGCTACCTCGGAAGACGTGGCCTGGGCTTCTGCGCGAGATGCAGACCATAATTCGCGGTCCAATGAAGCCCAGCTGCCACCCGTGGATGGTGGGAAGGATGCTTGGCTGTTCTTAGGGGCGTGTTTTATTATTGAGGCCTTGGTCTGGGGTATGCTTTCGTATCTCGATGATCTGGTAGACAGCTTTTACTGAAATGGGTTCCAATCACAGGATTTACGTTCGCTTTTGGTATCTTTCAAGATTACTACAGTACCCATGAGCCATTCAAAGGCTCCGGCAATATTGCCGTCATTGGAACCTGTGCAATGGTTAGCATAGCCCCCGAATTTGCTACCAAGCATGTTTCCGATCGCTTTCTGACTGGCGCGCACAGGGAGTCTCGTACATTCTAGCCCCCTTGGCATTTGCTCTGCTACTGGCTTTGCCTCAGTTTCGACGATGGGCGACGCCCGTAGGCTTCGTTATTATGTGTCTCTCATTGGCTCTCAGTTCATTCTCGACCAATACGACTCACTTAATCATCTCACAAGGCATTGCATACGGAGTTGGAGCGAATATCGGATATGCGCCTACCATCATCTTCATGGATGAATGGTTTGTTAAGAAGAAGGGACTTGCCTTTGGCACCATGTGGGTACGTATTGGACTAACCTGTCTTTTTCTGTTTTTGAGATTCTATCGATTCCCTTTCTCCTTTCATTTTTTTTTCTCATGCTCTCTCGAGGACATCCTAAGCTGATGGGATCCTAGGCTGGCACTGGACTATCAGGAGTAGTCCTCCCGATCACTCTACAATGGCTGCTCAATACGTACGGATTCAAAACCACACTTCGGATCTGGTCTATTGTAATGTGCGTTCTTTCTGCGCCACTGATTCACTTCGTCAAGCCTCGCTTGCCCATCGCACAGTCATCCAGCTTCCGCCCATTCGATCTTCGCTTCCTGTATGACCGGACGTTCTTGATCTACCAACTCGGCAATGTTATCCAGGCGCTGGGATACTTTCTCCCCACTATTTATCTCCCAAGCTATGCCCGTGCTTTGGGGGCCAACAACGTGACCGCTTCTCTGACGGTCATTCTCTTCAACCTGGCATCCGTCTTTGGATGCATCATCATGGGATCCCTCACCGACAGATACCACGCAACGACCTGCATTCTCGTTTCAACGGTTGGCAGTGCGCTTGCGGTCTTCTTGATCTGGGGATTTTCAGCAAGTCTGGCACCCTTGTATGTCTTCTGCCTCGCCTATGGCATATTTGCGGGGTCTTTTACATCAACTTGGCCGGCTGTCACCAATGATGTTAGCAAAAGGAATCCTTTGGCGGATACCAGTATTATATTGGGCTTCCTCGAGACAGGCAGAGGGATCGGCAATGTGGCCAGTGGACCTCTCAGCGACGCACTGTTGAATGGATACCTGTGGAAGAATGCTGTCGGCGGAGGCTACGGCACCGGATATGGCACGCTCATCGTCTTCACGGGTGTAACTGCATTTCTTGGTGGATTAAGCATCGTGCCATTGAAATGGCTTTGAGCTTCCTCCCTCCAAACATAACCTTCCTGGTTGATTTTCAACATTCATGATTAAAGGGGTTTTCGCCGCTATCAATTGTCGAATGTCGAGAATTCGACACTGGACAATGACCAAGATTGGTGAACATTATTCAAGAATCTGAAAGAACAATATCCCATATAGTGGTCCTGCCAGACAGTTGAGATTGGATCTACAGTTCCTAATGCTTTTGTCTGAACGAATCCAAATGTACAAAGGGTTTATTTTTCGACTGCTGATCTCCCTTGGTGTATCGTGTTTACATGAATTGTCGAGGTGTGGTGGATGGGAAAGTGATCAGTAAAGCAATGACATCATCAAAATTAGCCTGTCAGGATGCTTAGTCAGGAAGTAATAACGTAATTCCCAAGCGACCCGCCCACCACGCGTACCACGTCTTCTATATTAAAATTGATGATTTTCAAACTGCCACCATGCCACCAAAATCGCATACAAATTCGAGAAAATTGGTGCAGCAGGAGGGAAGAATCCAATTGGCTATTTCTGCTATTAAAAAGCAAGAAATTTCGTCTGTTCGTAAAGCAGCACGTCTTTATGATGTTCCTTGAACAACTCTATGCGACCGACTTCACAGATGCAGTATGAAGCCTGAGATGCATGCCAATGGGCACAAATTGACAATTACTGAAGAGGATATGCTTTTACAATAGATATTTTCTCTAGATAGGCACAGAGCACCTCCTTAACCAGCCTCTATACAAGATATGGTAAATATTCTTCTTTCTGAGCACAGTCCGGCGGATTCTTAATGCCGCATTAGCAAGAACTGGGTTTGCAACTTCATCAACCGCCATAAAGAGCTAAAAACACAATATTCATAAAGATACAATCATTAACGTGCCAAATGCAAGGACCCAAAGGTCATCTGTAAGTGGTTCAAGCACGTATAAAGCACTGTTCAACAATACGGCATTCTTAATGAAGATATCTATAATTTTGATGAGATAGGCTTTGCAATGGGCCTAATTACTACTATAAAGGTGGTTACTAGAGCAGAGACTACTAGTTGTCCTGCTCTTATACAGCCTGGGAATTGGGAATGGGTCTCAGTTATCGAATCTGTCAATTCAACCAGATGGGCTCTGCCACCATGTATCATATTCAAAGCAAAGGCCCATCTACAGGCCTGGTATGAAAATGAGGCCTTACCATGCAACTGGAGGATTAAGATAAGTCCTAATGGGTGGACTACTAACAATATTGGGATCTCATGGCTTCAAAATCACTTTATCCACTATACAAATACTCATATAAAAGGGAAATATTGGATGTTGGTTTTTGACGGGCATGGAAGCCATTTGACTCCTCAATTCAATCAGACCTGCGCCCAAAACAATATTCTACCAATTTGCCTACTGCCGCACTCATCTCATCTTCTACAGCCTCTCAATGTGGCTGCTTAGTGGAGGAAAGCATGTGGCTTGGAGTCAATCATATTGATAAGCTAGATTTCCTTACAGCATATCCAAAAGCTCATTTGGAAGCCTTCAAATCAGAAAATATCAAAAATGGCTTCACAGCAACTGGACTAGTGCCATTTAGTCCAGATCGGGTCCTTCAACAGCTCAATATACAGCTCAAGACCCCTATACCACCTGGAAGCCATTCTGGGGGTCCGCAGGCCAATTGGGTGCCAGAAATGCCTCGTAATATTATTGAATTACAGCATCAAGCAACTATGATTAAGGCCTTACTAAAACGGCATACTCAGAGCCCCCCGAGCCCTATAAATACAGCATTGAACCAGCTTATCAAGGGCTGTCAATTGGCCATGAATAGCACTGCAATTCTTGCAAAGGAAAATCATGATTTACGGGCTGCAAATGAGAAGCAGAAGCAAATGCACACATGATCGACCAATCAGATATCTCATAGAGGAGGTCTTTCAGTTCAGGAAGCGCAGGATCTTATACAGCGTCAAGTTCCAGATCAAAATCAGGCGCTGGAGGGTATAGCCGCTCTGGCCGCAGAGGCGGCTTCCGCACCTCATACGCGCGTACTGCCAAGGTGCAGCGACTGTTATACTATTGGGCATATAAGGACTCAGTGCTCTAATTCCTAATTTTTGTAATTAATTGCCGTTTTTGGTAGATAATAAAGCTTCAAATTCTATATAGTATTTGCGGATGCGGAGCGGTGGGCGGGTCGCTTGGGAATTACGTTACACAGTAGAACATTCGCCAGTACCCGTCTTCTTGCTAGGCCCCTGGCCTAAGCAGACCGCCCCACTACTCCCGTAGTTGGTCTGTCGAAGCTCAACGCTTTTCGATGCTCAACGCTTCTGATATAGAATAGACCTATTAAACACCTAATTATCAGATATTTAATGGCGGTTTAAGTAGGCCATTCTACCGCCAATAGTATCTATTATATACAGGCCATTAGAATCTGCTGGATCCAGTCCCCAGCTTGCACTGATGTTGAATAATCACCATTCTTATCCAGATGTTCTGTATGTTAAAACTGCTTCTTTGCATCTCTATCAATCTTTTTCTGCAGCTTTTCAACTTCCTTTGCTGTTTTCTCCTCAATCTCACGTTTTACATCTCTGACATAGTATGTAGAAAGAGTAAGGCGTGATTTTGACCGTGTTTTAGTGGCTTGATCTCGCATGCATTGCTCATCCAATTCATCCAATATATCCTTCCGTACAGCGCCCACTTCCATACCAACGAGAGCTCCGCGGAATGCACGTTCAATGGAGGGAGGATAGATCCAAATTCTTTTGCTGGATAGTATCAATCTGCTTGCGCAATGACCGGACTATTTTAGGTGTATTTGGTATGACTTCACGCAGTGGAGATCTTGAGACTGGAGATCTTGGGGCCTCCATTCTGAGAGCTTGACAAGCATCAGAAGGTGGAGAAGAGCTGTTAAGTATGCATTCTCCATCATAGATTTGCAATTCTGGAGATGAAGAATAGCCACGCAGCTGTTTAATGACTTTCTCAGGATTCCATGGAGATATACCAGTTTCTCGCCATCCTGCCTTGATAACAGAGACCCTGAAAGTCTCTCCCGTATCTCTGGAAGATCATAGAGAAAATCCACTTTGTCATACTTTCTCCCTATCATCCTTGAAGCCTTATTCACCATCTCTGCGTGGTTCCGCTTGTATTCCTGAAATGGTATACTATGAAGAGGTTGCAGCAGATGAGTAAGATGTGGTGGAAAGGGAATGACAAGAATGTTATTATCTTGACAAAACTGCAGAAATTGCACTGTCAAATGAAATCCATGATTATCCATCAAAAGCAGCTTCTTTTTGCCTTGTGTACGTGACTTTGTATAGCGGTCGAAGTGGTAGATCCAGTGGTATGCAATCTCATCGGAGATATAGCCATTTTCAAAAATCATGATGAGCTATTGGTCTATTAAAGACATCTATTAGTTAGATATGGTGTCAATTTCTAGTAATCTATACTAACCTGGAAGATCTGGCTGTTCAAACCAGCTTCTCATCATCACTTTTCCTGGTAGAATGATAAGAGGTGGTATAATATGGCCATCCATACTGACACACTCAAGCAGTGTGACTGACACGCGAGATGATGAGCTAGCGACAGTACAATGACGCCCTGGATATTTTGTGATAACAGAATGAGCTTTTCCTTGCCCAATTCGGAATCCAGTTTCATCAAAATTGTAGATATCTGAGTCCTGAATACCAAGCCCAACCACTTTAGTGGTATTCCTCTAGCAGACTCAACGCCATGAGCTAGAATTATCACCCTTGCAAATACATACACAGCTAGAAAATTTCAAGCCCTCCGAAAAGCGAAACCGTTCTCGCAGAGGATTCTCTTTAGTAGGCAACTCCAAGGGCTTTATTCATTATTTTTGTCAGAGATGCAGATCAATCCCATGCTTCATTAATCTTCTAAACCGCCTCCATTGCCTCCCGAAGCAGCTAGTTTGATCGAATTAGATCAGCTCAGCGTATGCCGTTCACCACCGAGGTTCGTGGTATTTGACAAGTTTGGGAGGAGGGAAGGCTGAAAATACGTTCGATTTCTCTGCGTCCAACTACAAAGGAACCCTTCAAGATCGGCGAAAATGACCCTCTGCACGTCAGAGTATTCGCCCTTCCTAAAATCGACACTGGCGGCGATGCCTGGCTTCGAATCCACGGTGTTCTTCCAGTGAAGCATGGAGCTCCAACGAGCAGTCTTGGGCTATAGCATTTGATCTTGGCCGGCGGCTCGTCTAAACCACAAAATTCGCAGATGCGGGACCACAATAATAGCATAACGGGTTCAGACAGGAGGTCTATGGCTCGTTCACCCACTCTAATTGTTCCAAGGCCTAAGAAAGAACCCATTAGAGGTTTCATTGTCTCATGACATTCATCGCCAGCCTGACTGCTTCCGTTGGGCATTGCACAACTTGGTCGTTCTAGGTCACACAAAATGTTCTGGTACAAAGATTGAAGACAGGTCACACTTTTAAAGGGAGATCCACTTTGCAAGATGTCTTCTCTCCTCCCTCTTGTCCCCTCTTGGAGACTAAAGATTGTCGCCGCAGTCTGGATTTGGGACCTGTAATGGAGGAATGAGGCCTAACAAAGAAGTTAATGGCAACCTAGAGCAACCCTCGCTCCTGGTTGCAGTTTGTCTTGGCACAAATACGTGCATGGCAAGGCTGAGCAGACAGCCCCTCATCTGCGAGTCCAAAATGCAATTATCGTGGGTACAGCCTTGTTGCCGAACAGAAAAGAAGCATCATTTTCTCAAGATAAGCCAGCTGCCTCCTGATCAGCCAACAGTTGCGTTGTCGTGAATATGTCTCTCATCTCACTGGAGTCAACTATGGTCTGATGGCCACTACCATGGCTGGACTGGGTGAAGTAGCAAGTGTGATCGCTGTCATCCAAATCTCATCGACGGTCATCTCTCTTTGCGGAAAATACCTTTCCCAGGTCAAAAATGCCCACAAAGATATTGAACGTCTAAGTGATGGAGTGATTGCATTGCGAGAGGTGTTGGGAAAGGTGCAGAAGCTTATCGAAGGGCGGATCCTCGTCTCAACCGCTAACGATGCTGTCATTTATTCCCATACTCCCGGGCATAATCATCAGTAATTGAGTTGAACTATCTCGCACAAGAAAGGGAACACCAAGACAGTGAGTTGTCTACACCAAAGGGATAACATAACCAGGCTCAGACGATGTCGACAAGTATGATTCCATCAGTGACAGGAGGAAACCTCATGGTCTCAGATCGGCAAAATGATTTCTTCATATACCCAGATTTCTTTTGGCTGGGAGTGAAACTGTAAGAAGAAATATACAGAAAACCACTGACCTAGATAATAACACATGACACTCAATTGGCCAACGGCAGCGATGGCGCTTGATATGAAAATGTCTATCTGCATCAAGTAATCAGCAACTTAACCAGGAGACAGATCGAAAAAGTGAACTGGGTCTACTCTATGCGATACTGCATTCTTTTAAATCTACGACGAACATATATTGATATATCCATCTATATACATTATATCTATCAAGTGCGGATCATATTCAGATGATGATGTATAGCAGCTACAACTATACTTCCCATGTATGTAATGTGACCAGGTATGACAAAGAGGACTCGGCGTATCAGTAATATTACATACATATGCATGCTTCACCAGTAATTATGAGCAAGAATGAGTCATAATTACTCGATATGATTGGCAGATACTGATTGCATGGATATATATTGATTCACCATGATGGGGGAGCGGGGACCAAAAAGGACTAGTCCCATAAGTGTCTTGGATGTGTATAAGTCATTAATACACAGCTTTTTCTTATCTTTCTCTCTATTATGAAATGGAAAGGTTATGAAAAGGAGAAAGGTGAAAAAAATTATCTCCTTCATCCTTTGATAATACATAGGTTCTGCCCCCTATGTCACTTCCAACGCTGTTCACAGGCAGTCTTCTTGATGCACGTCAAGGAATAGAAGGGTCATGATGATCTTAAAAAAATTTTTTTCAATAATAATCTCAACTGGACGTTAAACGCAATTAAATACTGGGTTCCATTTTTCCATTTGCGTTTAATAGGGATAGTTTTTTACAGCTTAATACCCCTAGGGTTGTAATTGTAAACGGGAAGTAATCGGTCATACCGCGTTGTAAAAGAGCTGTTGATTGGAGGGATACCCCATGGAGCAGCTTTATGATTTTCTCCTGGGTTAGGGGAAATTGGACTATTTAAGAGTCCAACGACCGAGACTTCCTTAAGAGGTTCTTCAGGCACCCTGTTGCTCGGTCATTACCACCTTCAACACCGACAAGATCGAGCAACTTCAGCATCACACACATCCCATGTTCCCTTGCTGACAACCCTCACCACCATACAATCATGTCTGTGGTGGCCATCCAACCCTTCTGGTGTCCGTCGCAGCGCAAGCGCAAGTTCTATCAGCCGTGCAGGCGCCCGTTTCTCAAAGAATACGGATGAATTCGTGTATGCGCCGCGCCTGTCACCACCAGCCCATCTCCATCAAGCCACTGCCGTTTCCTCCAGTTCTCAACCTCCTTCCAGTCAATCCTATCCAACTGCCCCAGTTTCGAATCCATCCGAAAATAGACCATCGTCGTTGGTTTCTCCAACTGCCGAATTCTGGTCCGGCTTCGACCTCGATATCTCTGCTCAAGACACTTGCCCTGCCTTTCCATCATTTCATTCCTCCGACTATTTCTCTTCTGACCAAGACGCGCTGGAGGGGTTGCTCGGCGAATATAATCATATTGGCTCCTCGCAACCGTCACATCGACTCATGAGTGATCGGTCTTCTATCAACGGGAGAGAGGTTTCACCGGCTGCTGCCAGTATTCAACGCCCAATAACCGTCTGTACAAAATGCTGTTCGGGCTGAGCGCTGATCCTCTGCACAGAAGCACCCCCAAATGAGTCCCCTTGCCGTCGACCGACAAACGCTAGTAAACAACCCACTCGTTGCTCTCAATCAGTCACCTGTCCAAAACGTTGATCCTTTCAACGACTCCCCTTCCGGCCCTGTTCCGCCCTCACACACTATCAGCGACAGTTTCAATCAATCGAGAAACACCTGTTCGACAGAGAAATGGTTAGAATTTGACAAACGAATTCACCCATATTGCACGGTTTTACCCGAGGAGCGGAAGGAGTTGCAGCGTCGGCGACACCAGTGCGGGAAAAGTGACTGTATGGACTATTTCGGGAGGCTACGGAGACAAGTGTGAGCTAGTCAGAGAGGCCATCAGGACTAGACTCAAGGAGATGGTGGATATACGCGAAAAAGGAGACTCGCTGCCCTAAACTTTAGAGGTTTGGGGACAACGAGAAGATGTCGCAAACCAGAGCGCCTGGAGGTGGAGGGAGTGCGGTCGGGGAGCCCCAAATAGTTCTCTCCCCGTATTGGATGGATTGTATACGGGGAGGACCAAAGTCCTTCGAAGATTGCCTGGAAAGGACACCCTTATATATTCGATACGGTGAAAAATGGCTGTCGAGTCTCCTACTATGTCTTTATTGGGTCCAACACACAAGGTTCTTTCCATTTGCTGACGTCCAAATGTCTAAGGTCAATAAGTCTTCTCAAACAAAGGACTTTACAGAGAATTCTCTCCACAATAAGGCAGAGCCTACCCCGAATCGACTGGGGTGATGCAGACAAGCCTTCGCAGAAAACGCAGAGAGAAAATGTTAGAAATCTTCCTCGCACAAGATGGAAGCTCAGAAATGAGGATTGCATTCAGGTTCCATCCAGCATATACAGAAGAGTCATGTCGAACCGAATCTGGCACAGGCGCAGCCTACAAACGGTAGGACTCAAACAAAGCGGTTCGTCGCAGAAACGGATTACTCGCATACAAGATGATCCAAATACCCTGCGAGTTATGATGCCTGCAAACCCACATGTTGGCGTTATTTCTTGTAATGATGAACCAAGCAAGATGGAAACTAATCAGCTACGATGGTTGTTGGCTAAAAGAGTCACGCTGTTTTCTCATCTTCTTGATCGTCTTCTCATCATCAATGTTTCTTGATCTCATACTAGGAGTTCTAATCTAATCAAAATTCAATCGGTTTATCGTCTTCGGCAGCAAGTACTAAAGTCGTAGCTTAATGTTGCATTTCTATATCTCAGACAAGCCTTGCGGGTCTCGCTCTGCTCGACTGGTTTTGGACTTTGGAGAGAAAAAAAAAATACTTGTTCTATGGAGTATATGCTTGGGACTCTCTTGGCCCCCAGGCCTAGGTACTATATATACCTACTACATAAGTAGTTTTTTGTGATCTACTTTTCAGGCGGGCTCCCTGCCTATATCCCTTCCTACATATTATTCTTGCTACGTCCCTTAGTATTTGCCTCTATTACTAATATATTAGGAGCTAAGCAGACCTTATTAATAATAAATTTAGTGTGGGATGCTTATGTATATGGAGTATGTTACTTTTTACAGCCACGTGACAGTGCGCAAAAACGGATTTTAATGTTTTATAGTATAGGGGATACAAGGCGATTCCTAAGTACTGGACACAGTTTTGCAATCAATGTATGAACTGCACTAGTAGCCATACCGAGAGGAGAAGGGAGCAAACAGAAACCAGCTTTCCCAGCCTTGCTGCCCTTGATCGGTACATGCAACTGTCCCCTGGTTGAATTCGGAACTCCGAGGGTGGGCGGCACAAGAAAGCACGAGAAGGAGAAATAGACCTAATCAGATCCGAAGACCGGCCTCAGAAAAAAGATACAATGTTAGCGTTGTGTCAGTGCCCCATTTCGTCCACCGGTGACCGATGGGCTTCAGGGAAAAAATCTGATAAGGGTTCCGGTGGGTCTGCGGTCCACATGACGGCGGATAGACCATCTTATCTCTCGAAAATCCAAACTTCACCTCGCCCATGCATATTCACCAACCTCTTGACAACATGTTGCTGCAGTCTCTGTTGGAGTAGTATGTATGCCTAGGCGTATGGATGAATGTAATATCGCTACTGTTTCCAACACCTTTGAGCAGCATCTTTTTTCTACACGCGCGTCCAGATATCTCAAGCCGGATCAAACCGGGTCTCGTTCGGTCTTGGCCTACCCCACAGAGGTCCACCGAACCTTCGGGACGTCATTAATAATGCTTAAATAATGATGATATTATTATTATAATTCTCGGCATCCCGAGCGGAAAGGCTCGGTATTCTCCCGAATGGGGACTGTAATGTTGCTAGCAATATGAATTCTTTAATGAAAATCCGCTTCGACTCGCTGCATGTTCGCCGTACGGAGTATTGAAACGGGTGAATATACCGGCCAGTACAGTACAGTAGAGGTCTAGTTCGTGTTATTACCAATTAATTACTTTATTGGGGGCACAGCTGTAGTAGAAGCAGCTGTTGTGATAGATATGGATGGGGATTACAGTAATATAACTCTTCGAATCCGCCATGAATCGTATATTCTTTTGGGTAGTTCCGTCTGCCAGGCGGAAGGTCAAGAAAGGAAACGAACAGACAAAAAAAAAAAACAGGCGTACATACAGATTCAAACTGTGAATATGTCGCGTTACTACGGATCTTATCTTCACCGGTATCCGGAGACCCACGCTGGATCGACAATTTCCATGCATGCAACGGCCTGCCTGCACAAGCTGACGGACCCAGTCGCTCATTTTCGAACTGGCAAATCCACCGGCGAGGCATAAATAGCGCGTCTGCCCTGGCATATCCAACGCCTGGAGAAGGTACAGGTTGCACTCACGTCTCACAGCACATTTGCAACTACCACCATGGTCCGCCGAATTATTGGCACCCTCGGGGTGCTGTCCGCGGCGACGGCTGCTCCGCTCTGCCAGCAGACTGCTTCCAGCGGGTATGACTACATCGTCGTCGGGGGAGGCACCAGCGGTCTGGTCATCGCCAACCGTTTGACTGAAAATGCGAATGTGTCCGTCCTGGTCATCGAGGCGGGCGACTCCGTTTACAACAACCCCAATGTGACCAACGTCAATGGCTATGGACTGGCCTTTGGAACGGCGATCGACTGGCAGTATCAATCTACCAACCAGACCTATGCGGGGAATACGCCGCAGACGCTCCGGGCGGGCAAAGCGCTTGGAGGGACGAGTACCATCAACGGTATGTATTTGCCGCCAGACAATGTGCTCCGATACAGATATGAGCTGCTAACGACATAAGGAATGGCCTATACTCGTGCCCAGGACGTCCAGGTCGATGCCTGGTCGGCGATCGGGAATGAGGGCTGGGACTGGAACTCTCTCTGGCCGTACTATCTCAAGAGCGAAGCGTTCACCGCGCCGAACCAGACACAACAGGCCGCTGGAGCTTCGTACAATCCAACCTACCACGGCCTGACTGGCCCTCTCGACGTGGGCTTCACCGAGATGTTGCCCAACAACCTGTCTTCTCTCCTGAACAAGACGTACCAGGCTCTCGGCATTCCATGGACGGAAGACGTCAACGGAGGCAAAATGCGTGGCTACAACTTTTTCCCGTCGACGGTGGATGATGCTGAAGATGTCCGTGAAGATGCTGCCCGTGCTTATTACTACCCTTTTGAGTCCCGGCCCAATCTGAGCGTCATGCTGAACACGACGGCGAACCGGATTGTCTGGAAGAATGAGACGACCGGTGGAAATGTCACTGCGGGCGGGGTGGAAGTCACTGCGCTGAATGATGGGACTGTCTGCATGGTCCAGGCGAACCACGAGGTCATTCTGTCAGCTGGTTCTCTTCGATCGCCCGGGATTTTGGAACTCTCTGGTGTTGGAAATCCAAGGTGAGTCGCATAGCCCAGACGTCAATACGGTAACTAACATGCGACTAGCATCCTGAGCAAATACAACATCCCTGTCAAGGTCAATCTGCCAACCGTGGGAGAAAACCTGCAAGACCAGATGAACAACGAAGCCACCGCTGTGGGGTACTCGGCCATCGCAGGCACAAAGTCCGTCTCGTACCCCTCTGTGAGAGACCTCTTCGGCAACAGCACCGACAAGATCGCCGCAACCGTGCAGAAGCAGCTGGCCCAATACGCCGAAGCAGCCGCCAACCAAAGCCAGGGTACCATGAAAGCGTCCGTCCTGCAGCGCCTGTTCCAGGTCCAGTACGACCTGATCTTTAAGCAGGAGGTCCCCATTGCGGAAATCATTACCTATCCTTCCACTGGAAACACTCTGATGGCCGAGTACTGGGGTCTCCTCCCCTTCGCTCGTGGAAGCGTGCACATCGCATCCGCCGACCCGACGGTGCAGCCTGTCATCAATCCGAACTATTTCATGTTCGACTGGGATGTGCAGCAGCAGATCAGCATTGCAAAGTTCATCCGTAATTTCTACAAGACTGCGCCGTTGAGCGGTATTCTTCAAACCGAGACGAAGCCGGGGACTTCTGCTGTGCGGGAAGGGGCATCAGATGGTGTTTGGGCCGAGTGGCTGAAGGAGACTTGTAAGTAACCACATCCCAGAATACATCCCTCAGAATCTACTAACATGAAATGGCTGCAGATCGCTCGAACTTCCACCCCGTCGGCACCGCCGCCATGATGCCTCGGTCTATCGGAGGGGTGGTCAACGAACGACTCCGTGTGTATGGAACGGCGAACGTCCGCGTGGTGGATGCCTCGGTGCTTCCGTTCCAGGTTTGCGGACATTTGACCAGCTCGATCTACGCGGTTGCGGAGCGGGCGGCTGATCTGATAAAGGAGGACTCGGGGCTTTTCTAAATGAGTAGAGAGCTATCGAGCGAGACCCTCCGAATGAGTCAGACTTTGACTAAGGATCGTACCGTGGGAAGATGTACATGACATGGAGAAGTCTTCGCACTAAAAGTAGATGAAGCAGCTAATGACAATATCTACATGTATCTCTTGATTAGCCAGCATCCTACCAAACCAAGGCAGTGGGGACAACTAGACCATTAGATCTACAAATCACTAGCAAATTGCGGATGCTTTTCATCATATCCGGATGTTTCTCTCCCGGTATTTTCGTTCTCTGAATACATGAGTGCATATCTGGCACCCAGCGCGAGTCGCGTCGCCGGTGTAAGTCTTTGAAATCCATACTCTTTTCGTTAAACTCATTCCTAATATACTATTATTCCTAGGCGGTAACTAGGTTTGATATGCTTTATTGAGAAAGGGTGACTGAGACCATATATATATATATATATTTCGGTTTTAGGGTATCTGCTAACTTTCATTGGCCTTTACCTCCTATGAGTAATAAAATATAGGAGTACATAGTACGTAGGTAATCATACCATAGGATAATCACTTTACATTACTTTAAAGTCCTCTATAAATAGCTGAGATTTGCTGGAGGTGCCTGCACTGCAAGTGTTACATTTTAACGTATCCCTCTACTCCTGAGGTGGTCTCAGCCGGAGGTCTTTTTATTTCGTTATCTACTCCTCCACTGGTTCACTAGCCTTTTGCTTGTGACGGTGTCCAGTCTTGATTTACACTACCTGGGTTCGAGGAGAGATGTACGGCAAGGACCCATTCGAACCGAATTCTTTTTGTAGCGTTATGCTCTTGCGCTTCTTCGTTTCAGAAAAGAGAGGAAGGAAAAACTACAAATCCAAAATTTCACTCTCTGGTCTATGTCATACGATATTGATCAAGCACACTCCCCCGTTTTCCCGGGTAGCAATGACAAAAAGCGGTACAAACTTCGGTGAGAATGTGAGTTGCCTGCTTATTACATATGCATATATCCCGATGTAATAATCCACTCTACAAGATTGCGACGTCCGACAAAGATAAAGATTTTTTATTCCACGGTAAATGGATGCTGCCTAATCGCATGGCCACTCGTCCGTTACATATAACAAGTCTTACAGGTCTTCGCTTCGCTCGACTGGTTTGAACTTTGAAGAGAAGATAACCTGTTCTATGCCTGGGACTCTTGCGTACATATTAAATATAAGCAGTTTTTATCATCTACTTCCTAGGCGAGATCCCTGCTTACATACCTTACAATATTAATACTCTTTGCCATATTTCTTGTATTATTAGGCAGTATTTGTTATCTAATTTCCAGGTCGTCTCCCTACTCATATTCCTTATGATCTTTTTCTTTACCATATTTCTTGCATTAGGTATGTATATACATGGTATTTATTATCTACTTTCCAGGGGGGCTCCCTACCTATATTCCTTGCTATAGTTCTTACTATTCGTCTCCCCCATTAATACATATTCCTTGCTAATGACCTAATATAGATATGTCTCTTGATAATAGGGGCTAGGTAGATTTTATGAAATCTAGTATAGTATAATCATGTCTGTTGCTAAATTTTAAAGCCACGTGACAGTGTGCAAAACGCAAGTTGACGTCTTTATAATAGAGTTGGAAGACATCAACCCCTTTCCTGGCAGAAAAAGTCTATGAATGAGCACACTTAGGAATTCCTGCCGTCGCGGATAAGTTGGGAGTTTGCGGGTCACTTTACGCTCGGTTTCAGTGTACATTGTTTGAAGACGAATGTTGGGAAAATGTTATGGAAGCAGAGATGTATAGAAAAATGCAAGAAGATAAGCTCTTGCTCGTCCCTTCAGAAAAATATGCAATGATGACTACATAATCCCAGATAGGGTCCGTATGGCAGCCTTTAGAGACTGCAACATAGATGTTGGACCGGTTTCAGCATAGCCCGTCAAACATCTTCATGCAGTTTCAACATGAGTAGCTTCGATATCCGTCCCTTTATTTGCCTGCTTCGCAGCAAGACCCACGTCGTCGAGACCGGAGAAGTCGGCCACACCGAAGAGTTCGTCCATGCGCTCGAGAGAGATCTGCAGCAACAAAAACAACGTCAGCCATGTCCCCTTACTGAAGGAAGCGCACAAATCGACTGGATTCAGGAATACAAACTTACCCCTTTTGTCTCCGGCACAAAGAACGCCACAACCGCCATCGCGAAGCAAAACGAGCCGTAGATAAAGTACGTGCCATACCCGGTGGACCCACCGACGGTGACCAGCATGACCGGCGTCACGCGCGAGACGACAAGATTGAACAGCCACTGCGTCGCCGCGGCCAGAGAGACATTATACCCTCGCAATCTGTTGGTCGGGATCTCACTGACAATAATCCAACAGACTGGCCCCCAGCCAAACTGGAAAGCAGCTGCAAAAAGGTAGACCATGACGAGCGCGACGTAGCCCGCCGGGGGGATGGGAGCGTCCGTCTTGGGCGGATCAAACCGGACGTAGAAGCCCAAGTAGAACATACAGAACCACATGGCGAAACCGGTCCACACGAGTGACCACCGCCGGCCCAAGGTGTCGGCCAGAAAGGTGATGAAGATGGCGCACGAGCACATCTTCACGATGCCGTAGACACCGGTGGCGAGAAGGCTGTTGGCGTTGCCAGTCACGCCGAGATCGGTGAAGATTTTGGGAGCGTAGTAGTTGATGGCATTTGTCTGGAGAAGTTAGCGTAGTTTCAGTGGGGTCTTATATATATATATTCTGCTTACTTACCCCCGTCCACTGCTGACACACCATCAGTCCAATCGACATCAGCGCGCGCTTCCTGTTACCCGGAATCAACCAGCATTCCTTCTGCAGGGCCCAGAATCCAGATCCATGCACGGAGCGACGTTCCTCCTCGAGCTGAGTTCGCAACTCGAGCAGCTCCTGCTGTATGTATGGATGCTGTACAGGGAGATGGCGGACACCGGAGAGGACTCTCGCAGCTCCATCCCAGTCGTCTTTGCTAGCGAGCCATCGAGGCGATTCGGGACAGAGCATGATGCTGGAGAAAATGAGGACTGGTGGGAGCGACTGCATTGCGAGCGGCACCATCCACGAGCCGTGGCCCTAATCAACGAAGAGGTCAGCGTCGCACAAGGTAGAGAGAATAATGGGTGAAACTAACCTGGATGTGAAGCAGCGAACCATAATCGATGAAGAATGCTATCATCGCACCCATCGTCTCGAAGAGTTGATAGAAGCCAATTAGAAGGCCTCTGATGCCACGAGGAGAATTTTCAGAGACATAAGTCGGGGCAAGCATCGTGGCGCCTCCGAGCCCAAGGCCTTCGACGAATCTATCCGAGTCAGCTTGATTTCTGTATCCCCTCCGCCTGGAGGACATGACCTACCTTCCGATGTAGAAGCAAGAAAGATGTCCATATGCGAAGGCCTGAAGAAGCCCGCCGATGAACGCGAAGACAGACACCAGAAGCAAGCCTGGTTTTCGTCCGAATCTGTCGGCTAAGGGGTTGGCGAGCAAAGCACCAGCAAAGGCGCCGGCTTGCATGACAGTAACCAGATTCGCAGAAAGGTTCGCCTGAGCAACTGCGTCGAGGCCATCCAGGCCGAATTCTCTGGCTGCCGGTCAGGTCTGTACAAGCAGAATTTCTTACGACGGAATCTTACTTCTTGAAGTCGGGCAGTGTCAGGACTCCCCCAATGATACCCGTGTCCATGCCGAACAATGTGCCACCAAAACAGGCCTGTATTACTCAATCAGTTTGCTGTCAAGCTGAGGGAAGTTTCAACAATCATTCAAGTGACCACTGACCGCAGCAGCAAGCGCAAAGACCCTCCAGTTGTAGACCTCTGGAGGGTCCAGTTTGATGGCGTCATTCCGCACGATTCGGCGCAGGAACCCGTAACCGCTCATGACTGCTACAATAGGGAGAAGCTGATGATGGCAGCAGGAGGGTAGGAACGAAGACGATGCCAAGTTCGGGCAACATGTAAGCAGCGAGGGCCCAGCTGTATATAAAGCCCGGAAAAAAGCAATTGCCACGACCTACATCAGCTATCTCGCTGCTGACGTGCCTAGCCCCTGTTTACACCGCATAATAGTTCTGCAAACATCCCGGGGTAATACGTAGCTGACTGCCGTTTAGCCTGAATGGAGCTACTTCTCCGCAATGGCCAGTAATACTACAGATTATAGTATGACTTGCCATTGGGTAGTCTATAATGCTCCCCCACGAAACCCCCACGCCACCCCACGGGACCCCACGAATCCCCGCGAATCGTGAACCTTATCAATCCTAGCGTTACGGGTCCACCTCTGGGGTAAATTATAAATAGTGCACCAATGTACTACGAGTTGAACAGAGACTCTGTTTTCTTGCTTGATGATGTGTCTGGCAAAATGACATAGGATACTCGCTCCAATGGGAACACATATATATTTGATGTTTGAGTATGTGGAAAACTGTCGATGTCGCAGGCATCACGGGACAGGGAATCATCTCTGAGACATCACGTAAAGATGTTTCTTTATGTATCACCTCATGGAATCAGATGTATTTGGGGCATCGCTAGCCCGTCTTCCTGTGGGTAGATTCTAGTTTTTTGGTCTTCCTTAGATAGCACTGATCGTGGAAAATTTGAGCTTTTGCTTCGTTGAATGAAAACGTGCCTGCAACGCCGAAAAAAAAAACCCTCAGACGACATGTGTCGGCGTTGGTAGGGAGTGCCCACCATAGAAGGCCTCGTTCTACTGTCATCCCCCTGAATTGACATACGTTTCTTTTCCCTTTTTTTTTTCTTTCTTTTTCTCTTTTTTTTTGTTCTTTTTTTTTTTTGGTTGAGGGCTGTAACCTCAATATCTATCATTTTTTTGCAGCCAAGTCTGCCTACTAAAAATCATTATATATACTCAATCTAGCTAGCTCGGAGATTTGAGGGCTTAAGCTGAGCTGCTGAGCTTCGCCGCTGAGTAGGGGCTATAGGTTTTAACTACCCTATGAACCGGAGGTCGGGTTTTCCATGTCCAGAGCCAAGGGAACGAGAGCTGGCAAAAGCCGACTTTCGATGTACTAGCCCACAGGGGTTTGTTGAGGTGGGACATCAGACAGTGGCTGAAGCAAAAAGAGCGTTTAAAACGAAAGTGAAGGGAGGGAAATGGCCTGCTGGAAGAACTTGACTTAGCTGATTAGCTAGCTCTCTGCGGTCTTTGCCCTGATTATTACAGGAGCTTGATTGTTCCTACGTCCTTGTATTAAGTCTTTGGAAACAACACCGTTCATTGCGTGGCAGTATTTTCTGTAATGCGAAGGTCTCTCTCTCTGGACAAGTCATAAGGATCTGGTTGGTAGGTGTTGTACAGATATGTCCACTAGACAATAATAATGACCTTCTGCTGCCTGCTGTCAACCTGACTAATCTCACATATATGCTAACTTTGTTTCCCCTCCTATCAACTCCCTTGGCTGCAGTAGTGCAGTGATTAAACCACAGCACCAATCTGAACAGCATCACTCTGGGCAGACTGAGCAGTCTTGGTTCGATTTCTTCTGATTCCAAATAAAATGGATCCTAGTTACAAAGCTGCACTGCGATGCAGGGTGCTCCGGGAGGGAGGGCATCCCGACTCAGAAGCCTGGCTTCTTTTTATTTTTTTTCTTCTCTTTTATTTATTTCTCCTTTTTAATTCCTCGGGATGAGAATAAGCATGCTCATCAAGGAGTTTCGACGAGTTCTTCCAAGGCTTGGTGTGCGCGATATTTGAAGACAAGACACGAGAACCGTGCGAATCTCGACAATTTCCTATTTCGGTCAGAATGTTGAAATGTATATTGCTTGCTTGAACTCTACTTTAAATTCCACGTGGGGTTTTGTTTTAAAAAAAAAAAAACAACCCAGATTGTCGAAATTGCCCCTTTTATTTTAACTTCGTGATAATCCTTTTTTTTGTTGCAGTTCATTTTAAATATTGTTTTGCTCCCGCTACTCAATTCAATCTCTCTTCCCATATATATTATAGGTATTTAATAATAGAAAATAATAGGAGGAGGTTTATATAGATATAAATTATAAGGAAGGGCAAATAAAAGGGAGGTAGTAGGTAGGAGAAGGTTAGAAAGTACAAAAGAATTATAGAGAAGGAGAAATAATAGTATAGGTATTAGTAATAAAAAGGGAGATGTATTAAGTAGTAGAAAGTAATAGAAAATAGTAGAAAATAGTTAGGATAAGTAAAAATAGGTAAAAGTAGTTAGGCAGAGTTTTAAGAGGATCAAAAAGGTATTTTTATAAAGAAAAAGTAGAAAGTAGGTAGGAAGGTAAAGAGATATTAAGAAAGATAAGGGATAGTAGTTAATATAGTAATTTTTAGTAACTTTAAGGATAAAAGATAATTAGTATATATAATTTAGAATGTATTATATAAATAAAGGTACATAATATCTCTCTTTGACACATTCGGGCAGCTCTCGCTGAACAGAACAGAGACATCTCCGCCGAAGTTTACCTAAATCAGCGGTGCTGTCTTGAAGAACTCGAAGATAGGACGAAGAGAAGAGAAGAGAAGAGAAGGGGAAGGAACTTCCAACGCTGTTGAAAGATGACGTTGGGTATAATGGTTATAAGTGATTTAATTAATCTTCATTTCTCTCGTTTCTGAACGCCGTCTACATACGGTCTGGTCCAGTTTTCTCAGCAGCTCCCTCTTGCTTCAGGATTAGTATCAGGATCTCCATCTGTCTTCCCTTCTGGTCGCCATGTCCACAAGAAATGCTGGGTAATTGATCCGCCAGCCGCAGAGAGAACTCCTTTCTCACCCTGCCCTTGGAATAAGTCCCGATATTGAAACTGGGTTCCCTATTATTTTAGTCCTCTGTTTTGTTTAAAATAAGAAACGTAATTCTTCCAATCACAATGATAACAATATCAATAATAACTGATGCAGGATCATAAGACATGATGTTAGGCTTGGAGAGGACATTTTCAAAGAATAAAGAAGTGAAATGCTAACATATGATCTGAGAAATCTACTAGAGAGATAAGACTCTTCTATCTATACCTTTATAAACCTGCGGTGAAGATCACATATATATATACCAAGTGTGGAGCACTATTTCAATAGCTATTGCAGCAAAACCTTTTGTTCCTTTTTGTGGTCTGCCTACTGTAACAGCCTCTAAGTAATACTTTATACGTGCTCACATAGGAATGCTGATGTGCTATATAATCTCTATAAATCGCAGTAGGAGGTCTTTTACCGCGCCGTAATTAAGGACACGGGTCAGCTCGCATTAATTAACAACTACTACTGCAGTCCTTGATTTCTTGCTTTGACTTGTTTTGCTTTTTGTTTTTCTTTTTTTAGTTCATTTCCCATTTCACGTCTGCTACCACCAATCCAATGCAACTGATTGAATTGCCTAATGAATTGCTCCAATTAATAGCAAAGCAGATATCTAGATTCACAGCATGATGTTGATCTCTTCTCTTGAACAAATCACTTACTATCTTATCTGGTCAATCCTCTTCTCTATCAATATAATGTCTGAAACTTGGGCAGCACAGGCTTGCTATGGCCATAGTTCATCACTTTCTATGAGAACAGGCGACAGTGCAGTCATGACATCCAGGCCATGTCCTTGCGTTGCTCACGCACTCATCCAGACTCACCCTTGATCGCAAGAGCGTAAGGCACCTTCACCTGCTAACTCACCTGGACGACACCCAGGCGAGAATTGGCCGCCCATAAGCCACACCCCGACTGGTTAGGAGTTGGTAGTTGAGTGGGTGATCACCAGCGAATCATATCTGTTGTATGTAAGTTCTCTTTTTTTTTTTTTTTCGAATTAAGTGAAGGTGAAGGAGGTGATGGATGGATGGAGAAGACAGGATGAGGAGAGAGGATGACGATAAAGAATTCAATTGACTTGATCTGACGTGATGTGATATGATATACCAAGGAAGTATTTCAATATTTGGACAAGTATATTGTCAGAAATCTCCCACTCAGCCAAAAAGAGGTGCCATGACAACTACCATTTGGCTGGATGATATTTTCTGGTTGACACATATATAGATATATGCCCTATTCAAGCATGTATAGTACGATGTAGGCACAATGAAAGAAGAGCGGAATTTACATCGACTTAAATTCATGTATATACAAAGAAGCAAGCATATACACTAAATATGCAGGACTGCTCGGTTAACGACTGATCCTTTACCCCTTTTTCTTCGGTATACGACTTTTGTTCTGTTCCTCCCTTCTCCAGCTCCAATGTCATACCTCCTAGGTTCCTTATTCTTGTTCTTTCAAAAATTTTTTTCGCCTAGAATGACGGATTGGCGTTCTCGAGGAGTTGCTCGAAGTAGGCCTATTCACAAATGATTAGCTCAATTATCCCATCAGCCCTGAAAGCAAGCTGCTACATACCTGGAACCAAGTCCCCGCCTCCGGTGCCGGCTGCAGCGCATCGCTGAGCCCGCAGTGGTAGTCGTAACGAGGCGAGGTCGTGTTGGACGTGCCGTCGCTCTCACCACCAGGCTTGACCCAGACGAAGGCGTCCTCGAGAGAGTTGCCCGTGTTGGTAGTCGGACGCACGCCAAAGCCGGTGCCGATCACGTTGCACCAGTCACCCCATTGTTGTTGCTGGGTGGGTTGGACACCGTTGCGGGCTGAAACAGCTCAGCAATTAGATGTATATCCATAGAGAAAGATGTGGCTTCCGGCTTGGGTTTGGAGTTAGTGTTGACGGTGGTACTTACATGTGTCGGTGATAAAGTGCGCGTTAAAGCCCTGCGCCGCGACCAGTGGTCCCAGGGCATTCACATAGTCCTCTTCATCGCAGTTGGAGTCGCCCTGCGTGTACGACGGGCACGGACTGACGGTCCAGGCGTTGTAGTTAGCGACGTTGGTGGCCAGACCGCGCACGGAAGCCGGCGATGAGGCGTTCTTGTACACGGAAGCGAAGAGGTTGGCTGCGGGCTGGAGGTTTGCCGACCAGCCTAACCATCCGGCGTGTCCTGTGGAATACAATATTAGTTTGAATCCAGGTGGTAGTTCGACAATGGAGGTGGACTCACCCGCGTCAAGATACATGGCCACATTGGGCAGGTTGAGCTTCGTTATCGCATAGTTGATGCACTCCAAATACGCGCTCTCTGCGTTCGCGCATTTCTCGACGTTCAGGTTGGTGACCAAGTTGGCCAGGCTGTCGGGTTCTAGAGTCTCGTCTCAGTACATGATCTTGTAACCAGCGAGAGCCGACGTACCAATGATCAGGATGGTGTGGACATCCGAATACGTCACCAGCCACTCGGTAATGTTGTCGATGTACTGCTTGTACAAGGCGACTCCATTGTCGGCAATGGAGAATTCTCCATTGCTGGCTGCTGCAGCGCAGTCACGATCAGGCAGGTCGTAAACGACGAAGATACCCGCAATTGGAGGGTTGGCGCCGGCGGCGTTTTGGGACCGGATGTCGGCCAGATACTCGCCCACGGTAGGCACCTTGGCTGCTTGGTCGCTGTGGAAAATTAGTAAAAAATAAAAAGAACGAGGAAAAGAGTCATCTTTTACAGCCAGACGAAAGACGGCACCTTGGCCACCTCGGTCGCCTTTGCAGCAAGCGTGCCGGTCA
>NW_027192455.1:0-37896 GCF_041956645.1 Rasamsonia byssochlamydoides | reverse complement strand
CGGAATGGCCAAAGTGTACACTTCAGACGAATAGTACGGATTGGCATAGAGCTGGTAGCCCTCGAATGGATTGCCGGAAGCAGACGCGGTGATGGTTGGCGTCGACGTCGTTCCAGTCGGCGTGGACGAGGTGCTTGTTGGACCAGTGCCACCCGATGGCGACGTCGTCGTCGTCGTCAACGTGGTGGGTGTGGCCGTTGCAGGAACGCATTGTGCGTAGTCTATGCAGCGGTCAGTGGACATCTCACTCATCAGGTGCAGAACACAGACGTACAAGCATTTTGCGTGCTGCACGTCGATCCTGCGGCACAGCTGGTCGGTCCAGTGTACCCACTACCACCACCTAACGACTGTCAGTACAATTCAAATTCTTTAGACACGAGCTGAGCTCTCACATTGTCCCCAGACGGATTGCTGCGCTTCAGCTGCACCGAGGAGGAACGCTGCTGGCACAAGAGCAAGAATATTTCGCATGGTGATTCTTCTGAGGATCTGAAGTGGTGTTCGTTTCGTCAAGGTCAGCGAATTTGATTCTCTCTTTGCACCGAGCAGGGCTCTTCCTCATATTTATACCCATTGCTCCAGCTACCTCGCGGAATGTCGGGCTGGGAGCGGCTTTCTATCCAGTCTCTAGATCGGATGGAGCTCTTGCAGAAACGACGTGCCTGATGCCATGTGAATTGGCTATTTGCAATTCAACCACTGACCTACCGCAGCGAGCGACATCGTTCCTGTTCGCCGAGATCTCGCTGGTTTACGGAAATGAAATGGGAATGTCGGGATATTCTTCATGGAATACGAAGAACTAATTTGAATATGGAAGAGCTTCCTAGTTGAGCCATGGCCATGCTTGATTCAAAACACTAATGTAGGTTTCAATTCGACAGGTGACAGTGACCAAATTCGGTGCTTGCTTGGCCAGTAATATTTTCGACATGACACAGAACTCACATCAGAGACAAGACGGACTGGACGGACTGGACTGGTATGTTGACAGTCAGTACGGTGCGGTGCCCTATGGAGAAGATTACTAAAAACTGTTTTATCGGCAATATTCAGACACCATACATTACATCCGGCATGGGATAGAGATCCATCATGCCAAGAATAATATTCTCCAGTAGCTACTTTCCAGCCATGTCAATCTCCAGCACTACGCACTGTCCCTAGGTAATGTACGTGCTAGCCCATGATCAACGTTTCATCGGCTTACTTTAATATCGTGCGGGGTAGCATCTCCATCCCATCACATCACATCACCATTGAGTTTTCATTTCATCACAGCCTAATTAAATTCAAATTCAAATTAAACTACTGCGGAGTGTCGGATACTACATACCTTGTTCCTAGCCTATGCTTAATTAAGCTTGCTTGTGCTGCATGCATGGCGGTCAATCAATGGAAACTGGCCACCGTGTCCGATTGACTACACTGTCTGTAGATTATTGTCGTCGGGTCCTCACTGGGACGTACGGACTTAGATACATTTGTATGTGCCTAAGCTGGAGGTGAAAAGCGGGGGAGGAAGCCTTGTCTTAGTGGACCTTCGCTGTGAATTTAACATCACCCAGCATTGTTACCTTCCTTTCCCAATGGCTTCATCATTTCTACTCGTGCTCCAAATACGGTATAAGGACACTTTATTGTGTATAGGATAATCGTACCTGCCTAGCTATGTGGCCATGTGATCCGGATAATGGAACTAGGGAGCACCCGTGGAGATCGTGTATGACTCCTGAGTCCGTGAAATGCGGGGTTAGGCTAGACCACATGTAACTATGCATAGAACTACGGAGTAAAACAAATCATTGGTCCATCGTTATGATTTAGCAGTTCACGTTCATTAAGGAATGTATGTAGTACATACACCTAGGTGTCATAAGTTTTCGCGATGAGCCAGTCCATTTTCCCACAAAACCTGCATATTTTGGACTCAACTGCAGATAGATCTATTGACTTGACAGCACGGTGTTCTTGAGTCTACGATCTCACAGACGTCAATCTCGCCTTGAGATGCGGCCCGCGATATTCAGGCAGAAAACAGTCACGCCATTCGAGCTCCTTCGGACTGTGAGAAATTCTATAGTCAGTCATTCTGGTTGATCACAGCCAGGTTGCGGCCTCACCTCGACGGATCAATCTCCATATCGAATTTGCGGAATACATGGGCAAAACAGATGTATAGCTCTGCCCACGCCAGGCTGGAAGATAGACAGACATGTTAGAATCGTGAGAATACAGCATATCACGCTGGGACACTCACTTCAAGCCAAGACAGCTTCTGGGCCCGCGCGAAAACGCTACCAGCCACCTGTCGAGATCCTTTCCTTTCGCGCCCAGCCATCGGTCCGGGTTGAACTCGTTCGGGCCGTCGAATACGACGGGATTGCGGTGGACGAAATGGCTGCTCATTGACACCACGGTCTGCAGTGCGGTCAGGATGAGCATGATCTGAATATAATTCTGTTGGTTCTTCCTGCTTCAACTTACCCCACCTGGGATGTATTTCTGTGAAATCGTAGCGCCTGAAGCAGGCACGACTCTCGGAAGCGGGGATGCAACGCCGGGGCTTATTCGAAGTGATTCTTTGATCACTGCGGTCTAGTAGCATGACAAGTCAGTTCGGGCTCAGAGAAGGTCCTACTCCAGGGACAGAGATTGGAAGAGAGAACTACAAGATACGGCAGCTTCTCCAGCTCGTTCAAACTCGGTTTCTTTTCCAAGTCGGGCCACGCGAGGAGCAGCTCCTGTTTCAACTTCCGGTAAACTTCAGGTAATGATAGAATATGGAAACAGCCGTGCATGAGTGTCGTTCCAGTGGTATCAGCCCCGGCAAAGAGGAGAGCCTGTGCTTCTTCATACAAGCTGCCAGCATCTGGAGCAGTGCCGCTTCGGTATGCTTCTGGTCGGAGCAGCTCATGGTAAATTGTTGTAGAATGAGGCAGCTTCTTTAGATTCTCCGGGTCAGTGGTCAGTTCACTGATCTGCTTTTTCAAGAGCTTCTCACAGTCAGTAAGCCGAGCAATTCCAAGCATCTAGATACGTACCAGCTGGAGATTAACTAGGCCGGCTGTTGCAGGGCTGACAATCTTGGAAATGTATGGTGGACAGTTCACGATCATCTCCTTATATAGCGAGAAGTGCTTGAAAGGGACAAAGACAGGCACCGATGCATCCATCGACAGGATGATTGGTGCTTCGTGGTTAGGGGCGTTTATTGCATTGACGGAATTCCCGAAACACAGGTCTGCAGTCAGCTGTCAGCCGCGAAGTGGCTCCACGGGTGAAAGTCTTCTTACAAGTAATAATATCCAGGGACATGCATCTGAAGGCGTAGAAGAGGTCGACTGGCTGAGTCCCGCGACTCTCGAAAGATTTGCATAGGTCGACGACCTTTCCAGAATCAGATCACATACAATACTTTCCAGAAACGAGGAGAGAGGATAAAGTTACCTTTTCTACTATAAGGTCTTGCACATCGGCAATGGCTTTCTTCGAAAACATTTTCGTGAGAACATCCTTCCTCTCCTTGGCCTCCTTGTAAGTCAAGAAACCAAAGGAGGAGCGATCCTCCCCAAAGCTGTGGTAAAGGCTTCGTTCCTTGTCCCACCGATTGTTCGGATTGAAGATTTCTAGATAGGCCGCAGGATAGGCGAAATGTAACTGCTTCATGATTAATCGATCAGCAGGAAGATCGGGGTTAGATATTGGCTCACCTCATTGGGCCCAACCCGGACGATGTCCCCTGCCGTGTATGAGCAGTGTCAGGAATATGTGAGATCCATCATTGTATATTCCCAGTCTTACCATATTGAGCATGGAGTCTCTCCAAGGTATGCACGAAGGAGCTCTTGGCAACGCAATCGATGTATACCCTATATAGATGGGTAATGGCGGCAATGCGAGGCCCTGGGAAGCTGGCTAAAGGATGCCAGAAGCAGTTCTTCAGAATCCGATACACAATCCACGCACCAAACCCGGCCACGGCCAGCAAGAGCAACCCGGACCCGCCAAGACTGAATATCGGCTGCTGCATGGTGAAGCAGGTTAGCTCGATTTGTTATGACCTTGTCCAAGCGCTGCCGGTGCGACGGTGTGTTATTATTTCCTGCGCTCTGTCAGGAGTACTGCGCAATCCAAGGTTTCGTGATAGCGGGGGATCGCCGTGATTTGGAGCTACCAAGCCACATATCAAACCACGAGCCAGCCACGAGGGTAAACAGCGGGTGACGTTTGGCACTAGACGTGGGCAAAGACCCTGTCACTATTGATTGGCCATCCCTGTCTAGGGAGCTGTGATCGGATGTAGATGCTTACTTCCCCGCCGGATTGGCCGAAGTTCCAACGGCTGATTTTCATGCAAAGGCCGTGGTATGGGAACACAATCCAATTAGAGGGACGGTGGCCTTAGTTAGAACTATTGCCCTTTTACTCCCGTTATCGCTGTCGAAGATCAGGTGTCTTGCCTGCTCGAAGATTTGAGATATATATAAATACCTCTCACCGTCAAGAGAAAAATCGGCGGTGATGATCGTTCCAGGGTAGAGGCAAGAATATAATAACCATCTTGCCTGCTACTTCTACTCAAAGCAGAAGAACATGATCAGATATGTATCATCAAGTTCAAAATCGACAAAACAGATCTAATCGATGATGCGGTGCAACGCCATCGGCTGCGTATCCTACCTGTGGGGGTCTTTTTTATTTTCTTTGAAAAGCTTCCTAGACGAAGGGATCTCACGTGGCCACGTTCCTAAAACAAATACATAGGGCATCCTTACGTGGGCTGACGGAGCGATTCGATTATTGAACGCAAATGTCACAGCTTTATTACTGATGCTGTTCTAAATCTTTATATCACCACACTAACTTGTAATGTACGACTCGAGCGCTATATCTATAAGCCGAGTAAACTCCTACTCCGTGAGAAGAGAACTAGGGCCTGGTGTTCCTGCCTAGTAAACGACTCATGGAATCACATCCCGTAGTTTGTGCCTCCTGTATGGACTTCGCTACAAGGCTTACATACACACATAACACGCGTCCAGCTGGGCAACTATTCAAGCTTCACCTGTGATGGACTCATCGCTAAGCCAGGGGGTCTTCAAGGAGTTCTTTGGCAGTCTTTCCGGTTGTCCGGATCCCACTGAAGCATTTGCCTTGCAAAGTCTAGAAAGAGACGCTTCTCCTCTCCATGAAGAGAATTGACTGTGTCTCTAACGTAAGGTGACCAGGAATAAGGTGCTCGTATAGAAAGTTGCATGCAGTCTGAAGGTTAGCAGAGAGGCCCAGGGAGAGGAGAAAGTGGCTTGACCCGTCTCATCGAAAAATGGTTCTCCGTACCACTCGTAGGCTTTTGTGCAGACCTTTCCGGCCGAGTTCGTTATCGCTGGCGCGAAATTCCACCTCCGTCCTTCTCTATCGAGATCGAGAAGCTCCTCTGGCGGCGGGCCAAGCAACGCGATCATCTCTGCAAGGTGCGCGCCGGCGTTGTATTTCCCGTCCTGGTCGTGAACGTGAGAAAAGAGGTCTCGATTCTCTCTAATAAATTCCACATCTGGGGCTGTCAGAGTCTGACGAGAAGATGACGAGGGACAGACGCCCTACCAAAACGCCAAGATTCCAAATGTCGACACCGTAATCCCAGCCAGCGCCTAGGATGACTTCAGGAGCTCGGTAATGATCGGGCTGGATCGGATGTCGATTCAGTTGGCCGGGGTGCTCCTGCATTTGCGCCAAGCCGAAGTCTGTAATCTTGGGCAGAATATAATACGAATTGAGGGGGCCAAAGTTATTATGAGACAGGTAGATAGAGTGCATGGGCGAAATCTTTGACGACGGATGAATCTTCAAATCCTACCAGGATGTTATCAACCTTCAGGTCTACAGGTTCAGAAGCATCGTATCAAAAAAAAAAAAAGGGAGGAAGGGAGCAGCTACCTGTATGAATGACATTGCATTCAGAATGGAGATAGTCGAGACTCTGTAAAAGATGCTTGACATATTCTTTCAACAGACCAAGTGGGAATTTTCTATCACGACAACGTTGCTGGAAAAGCCAGAGAGGCTCTCTCATAGGCTCATAGACCAAGCACAGATGCGTCCCATGTGGTCCTCTTTCCTCAAAGCTGTCGATACATGTTCGAACGTAGTTGAAACCCTTATGTTTGGGATTCGTCTCCGCAAGACAACGTTCGATATTGAGCTCATGTCCCCGGGCCCTAAGCCCTAAGCCAGAATGGAAGCAACCACAAGGATATCACATGATAACTTTGTTAAAATGTTGTCCAATAGAAGGGCATGGATAGCGCGGGTCACGGGGGAGGAGTCCCGTGCCCGTGGGGTAACAGCGTGATTTAAGCGGAGCTAGGCATCCATCCAGATGTGGCACTGTCAGCAACCAGCTGCTTATTAGATGACCGTGTTCGAGGCTGAGCCGACAAACACCGTCTTTTCGAAATGAATCACTAAGGGAAGAAGAGAAGCAAAAATGCACCTGTTGGCCTTTCCTCTCTCCTTGCTGGTGGTGTTGTGGCTGTGGAATGTCCAGCGATGCGACGCTGCTCAGGTCCCTCTCGCTCAGCAGTCATCAACTTCGCGATCGCCTCTCGATGATGAGTTCGAAAAGGCTGTCAATTGGACGCTGGAGCATTTCCGCACTCCAGGGCTGTCGATAGCAGTGGTCAGGGGGAATGATACATTTACCAAGGTGTGTCTCCCCGTTCGCACCTAGTAGTGCCAGTCTTAATCATTGTGGTTGCTGCAGGGCTACGGAGTCTCCGACCTGTCCACCCTCCAACCCGTCACCGAGCACACCCACTTCGTTGTTGGAAGCACCACCAAAGCCTTCACCGCCGCAGCGATCTCCCTGCTTGTCGATGACAACGACCACTTCCCCCAGATCCAATGGCACACCCCCGTTCACAACATCATTCCCGACGACTTCGTGCTGTATGACGACTGGTCGACCACCCATGTCACCATCGAGGATGCCCTCTCGCATCGATCGGGTCTGCCGCGCCATGATTATGCCTGGCATTTCTACAACGTCTCCATCGTCGAGGTCGTTCGCAAGATGCGCCATCTGCCCCTGACGGCGCCGATCCGCACAAGATGGCAGTACTGCAACCTGATGTACGTGGCTATGGCACATCTTATCGAGACGGTGACCGGCCAGTATCTCGGCGACTTCTTCCGTGAGCGCATCTGGGGGCCCCTGGGGATGAACGAAACCTTCATGTCGGTGCCTGAGGCCCAAGCTGCTGGAGTGGATGTGGCCCGGGGGTATGAGGTCAACCGCACGGGAGGATACGAGGAGACGGGCTATCATATCTGGCCCCAGGCCCGGGGCGCAGGCAATGTTGTGTCGTCAGCGGTGGACTATGCCAAGTGGATTCGGGCGATGATCGACCGTGCTCCTCCCATCTCTGCTGCGGGCCATGCAGCTCTCGTTCGCGCGCATTCCATCGTGACCCCGGACATCGTGCCTCCAGAGTCAGCACCAGTCACCTACGGCCTGGGATGGGACATCCACTCGTACCGGGGCGAGGTGTTAATAGAGCACACCGGCGCACAGCCAGGATTTGGAACGGGGGTATTCTATCTGCCCAATCGACAGTTTGGAGTCGCGCTGTTTGGGAACAACATGATTGGGGGCGGTGCAGCGGTGCAGGTGCTGGCATATCATCTGATCGACGAGTTCCTGGGGACGCCCAAGGAAGAGCGATTCGACTGGGTTTCCTTGGGTGATAAACTCGTGCCGAACACGACCGTCACGCCGGACATGCTTCGCAGGCTGTATCCGTCAGTGCCCGATCCTCCGCTGCCTCCGGCGGCGGATGTGTCCGCCTATCCCGGCGTCTATGTGCATCCCGCCTATCCCACGCTGAACATCACGGCCGACTGTCCGCCGTCAGCGTACCTGCCGCCATTCCCGCATCGTGCCGGACCGTCAGGAACGGTCAAGATCTGTATCCAGTCCCTCTTTAACTACAAGGAGCGACACGTCGAGTTTATCCACGTGTCGGGCGACTTTTGGGTGCTGGGGACCGAGTTATGGGGGCAGACGCTGATCCGGCGGGCCGAGTTTCGGCTGGGTCCGGACGGCCGCGTGCGCCAGCTGGGGGTGGAGCTTGAACCGGCGATGGCAGGGGAGAAGATCTGGTATGATAGAGTAGCAGCATGAGCCTGAAAGTCGTCCAGTGGATGGATAAGCTGCTACTTCACATGGGCGATCAAGCCCAGGAGCCCTCACCGTAGGCCCTAAACCCTAAGTCATATACCGACGTGGGCTCGGATTATAAAGACCAGAGCTATACAGAGGTACCTCAATTAATCTAAGCCATGTTGATTAGTACATTTTCGTGGAATCTAACAGGTATGTAGCTGGCCAGATTGCCAGGTCAGACTGGCAACTGTCCCTCTAGTTCCGTATCTATATAATTCAGAAAGCAGGCATTGACTAACAACCATCTCGATATACATACAGTCTGTCAGTTTTCTGCTATAGACATCCGGACAAATAATTGACAGCTACAGCATAGTACTGCCGCAGCTGTATTGTAGGCTGAACTGCTAGGTATGCTGAAGTATGATCGCACGCCGTATGTAATGATGTACTCGTATGTAGTCTTCGGTACTGTACCGTACAGTACGTACAGTACCCGCGGAGAACACGCCGACATCTCCGTCATACCGTAAATAACATCGGCACCGGGCCGAATGGACAGTTAGTTAACATTTAACCGGTTTAACACTTTACGTTCTTACCCCGCCATTCTCCATACTCCGTATTTTCATTTACCAAGAGTTCTGTCGGCTCCAACTGTCCACTGTCCAAGACCACGGTCTGCAGCACTCGAGGTCTGTGGGTCAGTTGCAGCAGAGGAAAAGAGCGTGGGGGTTCATCCCTCCGGTCATGATTAATTAGCCAGTCCAGGCATGACTTGTCCCGCCCACACAGATGGTGGGGGATACCCCGCCTCACGAATGAACTTGCGGAAAGATGGGAGGGGCAGGGGGGAACACCGATGGGAGTGGGATGGACAATGGACATGCAGCTGATCATGACTGACAGCCTCCAGGATGTTACTGTACTATACTCCTGCTGATCTCGATCTGCCTGCTCATCAAGGTAAGTACTTGCGTGGGGGAGCAAATCCAGGCCATGGCATGCTATCCTTCCATCTCTTGGCATATATCATTTTGCCTAATAATGTCACACAGGATGAGAAACCTAAGGTACCTTCCTAACGAACCTTGATTGACTTCTCGCTGCTTACCCCGTCTGTGGCTTTTTCTGTGGGGAAGATAAAGCCGTTCCGATCCATCAGTGAGTGGAATTAACTCGGTACTATTGGATTGGAATCTTACTGACTTGCGCTCAGGCAGCTCCATTTGGTTTTCTGCAACTCGGGAGTTTGTCTTTATTTTCTTCTCTTCTTTTATCTTGTTGTCACTGTACGAATCTCGATCTAGATTCTCTATTGTGTTGTTGATTGTCCCAATTCCTGCTTCTTGGTTTATTTCTTTCAGAACCGCTCTATATATCCTCTTCAGCAGTGACAGTGATACCTCCGAAGCATCCGTCGAAAGAACATCCTGTCGAAAAACAACACATATATACCATCATGTCTTCTAGACCCCTCAAACCCGGCATATACGTCCCCACGGTGGCCTTCTTCAAAGAGCCCAACGAAGAGGTCGATGTCGCCACGGTCGAGAAGCATGCAGTTTTCCTGGCCCAGGCGGGCGTCGCCGGCATCGTCGCCCAGGGCAGCAACGGCGAAGCCGTCCACCTGGACCGGGAGGAGAGAAAGGCCATCACGGCAGCGACTCGTCGCGCCCTTGATGCCAACGGGTTTGAATCCATGCCGCTGATTGTCGGCGTCGGCGCCCAGTCCACTCGCGAGACCATCCTGCTGGCCCAGGACGCTGCCCAGAGCGGTGGCGACTACGTGATCGTGCTGCCGCCGTCGTACTACAAATCGCTGGTCAGCAACGAGGCACTGCGCAACTACTTCCGCGACGTGGCCAACGCGTCGCCGCTGCCGGTGCTCATCTACAACTACCCGGGCGCCGCCAACGGGGTCGACCTCACGTCCGACGACATCATCGCCCTGGCGGAGCACCCCAACATCGTCGGCGTCAAGCTGACCTGCGGCAACACGGGGAAGCTAGCGCGCATCGCGGCGGCTGTCAAACCCGGATTCTTCACCTTTGGCGGTTCGGCCGACTTTACGCTCCAGACGCTGATCGCCGGTGGACATGGTGTGATTGCCGGCGTGGCGAACGTGATCCCACGCGCCTGCGTGCATGTGCAGGAGCTGTATGAGAAGGGGCAGGTGGAGGAGGCGCAGAAGGCGCAGGCGGTTGTCGCCCGGGCAGACTGGGTTACTATCCAGGGGGGATTCGTCGCCGTCAAGGCGGCGCTGGAGGCATACTATGGGTATGGCGGGCTGCCTCGACGGCCGACTGTTGCGCCGTCTGCCGAGGGTGTTACTGCGGTCAAGGATGGACTGGCCGAGGCGATGGAGTTGGAGCGGTCATTGGCGAAGAACTAGACGCGTTTTCAGCAGGGTTATATATTTTGCATATATGAAATCAAGTCAGTCTGCGTATTTGTCGATGACTTCGGGAGTAAAGCGTGAAGCAAAGGGTTACCCGAGACAACAAAGGGGATGGAATCATGTCCTATACCCCCATAGGATTTTTGCTTATTTATGAGCAGGCTATTTATTTTCTATGTCACGATTCTGATCTTCTAGACCATCATCCTTCAGTCTTGTCTGTCAATGCGTTCCAGTTCCAGTTCTACTTCTAGTTCAGTCGAAATAGATCGCCTTCATCGCTTCCGTTGATAGAACTAGATGATTTTATCATAGGGTTTGGAAAGCGATTTAAATACCTATATCCTTGTCAAAGAAAGAGATGTATCTCAAGGAAATGGCATACCAAGCAGCGACTCTGCAACGCTGTAAGCCATCTACATCTACACGCAGGAAAATAAATAAATAATGATAATTAGGTAGTTTCTCGCAATGGAAATAGCTAGCTAGTCAAAGACCATCCGCAATCCACCTATTGAATAATACATCTCCTTCCGTTGTCAAAAAAAAATTGCAGAGGGCAATTCCTCAATTCAACTATAGTTTATGTAAGACTATAATATCCTTTCCGAGAGGAGTTAATTTTTTGTTTCTTTCTTTAGAGAGCAAAGAAATTGTCAACCTTCAGCACTCGGCCCGGATTAAAATCCGGTCCATTGCATTGCACTTCGTAATTAATCATTCCATCACCCCGCGCATTTGATCGAGATAGGATGCTCTCGCCTGCCCTTCCCCACGCTATTCTATTCCGAGACTTCCATGGTGTGGACCTCGGAACCCGGGGAGTTCAGCGGACACTCCTGTCTTGCTGTTTTTGGTTAGTTATATTAGATCTACAAATACAGTACAGGACATAGAGTATGTACTGTACTGTACATACCTATGTACCTGGGTATCTATGTGGGTTGTATCTAATTATATCTAATACTTATTCACTGTTATTTAATGTTAACCAAGCAGCAGAATTCATAGCTAACTTTTCTTGCTTGTTGCACTGTCTGTACAGCATAACAATAATGCTACCATTACCTAGGTACTGTACCTAGGTACTGTACCTAGGTACTGTACTGATACCTTCGATGAATGGTACAATACCCCACCCCCACGCCAAGCCCGTCAGTCAGCCAGTCAGCCAGGCAAGGATGCATGGATCATGCGATGCTCTCCTGCACGGTGCAATCATAATAAGTACGGAGTAGATTTTATTTATCCATAATGAAGAAATATGTGTAGTACCGAGTATACCGGTTTAATTAATTTACAGAAGAGGTCGGGTATCATTCCCAGATCTCAAGATACAACTGTATAGTGCGCGGTCTGGACGGGGGATTATTACTTGAAGCCAATACTATCTGTACTCCGTATTTGTACAGTACAGTAATAACCTACCACTTAGCCTTACCTATATTCCGTACTGCCCCTCGGTACGGTAAGGTATGGTACAGCGCGGGGATATTTCCGGGGTATCATGGACCCAATCGCTTGAACGACTGTCACATGGTTGGGAGGCACCTATAGAGCCTACCAGGTAGCTAAGTTCTCAAACTGCGGTAATTAATTAGCCCATGACATTAGTACTCTATAGCTTCATTTGATTCGATCAGTCCATCATCCTGCTTTATATAATTGAATGTCGCTCGCAGACAGCTAGCTCTTGGTGACTCAGATTGTGAATTCTTACCACCGTACCTAGTCTCAGGTACTGCACTACACAGCTTTCTTGCTTCCTTTCTTACTTTCTTCTTCTCTCCTATTCCTTCCTTCCTCTCCACCTTCCCCCTCCTCTCCTCTTTTCTCCTCATCAAATTGAATTGATTGACTTACTACTCCCGCCATGGCTAAAATCAAATCCATCGAATACTTCCGCGTCAAGCCGCGATGGCTCTTCGTCAAAGTCACCGACGAAAACGGCCGCTCGGGCTGGGGCGAGGGCACCCTGGAGGGACACACGCAGGCGGTGGAGGGCGCGCTAGACGAGATCATTGCGCGGATTGTGGGTTATGAGGCGGAGTATGTGCAGCAGCCATCAGCCATCGTGAAGGGTGTAAATTCCGGGGTTCTGCGAAACTGACGAGCACAGTGACATTGAACATATCTGGCAGACTGTCTGGCGGTTGGGCTTCTACCGCGGTGGTCCCGTCTTCATGTCCGCTCTGTCTGGTATTGATATCGCGCTGTGGGATCTCAAGGGCCGCAATCTGGGCGTTCCTGTTTACCAGCTGCTTGGAGGCAAAGTGCGCAACAAGGTGCAGGTCTATGCCTGGATTGGAGGGGATCGTCCTAGTGATGTAGAGACGGCGGCGTGAGTACCATCCTTTTCTTTTTCATTCATTCATGCATCCTTTTTCTGCCAGTTTCAGCATGCTAATTCGCAGCCAGCAAAGCACGTATCGCTCAAGGCCTCAAATGCGTCAAGATGAACGCTACCGAGGACGTCAACTGGCTCGACTCGCCGTCCGTGCTGGATGCCTGCGTCGAGCGCCTCAAGACCGTCAAGGCTCTCGGGCTAGATGCCGGTCTCGACTTCCATGGCCGTCTGCACAAGCCCATGGCGAAACAGCTAGCCAAAGCCCTCGAACCATACCGACCGCTCTTCATCGAGGAGCCGCTGCTCTGCGAGCACCCTGAAGCGCTCAAACAGTTATCCGGCCTGACGACCATCCCCATTGCCTTCGGCGAGCGGCTCTACAACCGATGGGACGTGAAGCGGTTCTTAGAGGAGCACTCGGTAGACATCCTGCAGCCGGACATCGCGCATGCAGGCGGAATCAGCGAGACCCGACGGATTGCAGCCATGGCAGAGGCATACGACGTCGCCATTGCGCCGCACTGCCCGTTGGGGCCTCTGGCGCTGGCTGCCTCAGTACAGGTCGCGCTGGCAACGCCCAACTTCGTCATCCAGGAGATGTCGCTGGGCATGCACTACAACGTCGAGGCGGGCGACATTGACCTGAACACGTATCTGAAGGACCAGTCGGTGTTTGAGATCCATGACGGCTACGTTAATGCGCCGACGGGGCCGGGGTTGGGCGTCGAGATTGATGAGGAGCTGGTGCGCAAGATAGCTGCTGAGACGGAGCCTTGGCCGCCGAAGGAGTTTTATGGTGAGGATGGGGCGATTCGGGAGTGGTAGTGAAGCCGCGTACCAGTAGCCTGGTGTAGCCTCGTGGGAGTAGTTGTGGGATTAAATGTCTGGTAATGTTTGATGTGGAGGGAAAACATTAGATAGATAGGCTTTGCACAACTATACTATATAGTAACGATAGCAGCTACGATGGGACAGCTTTGCTGGCACATTTGCCGTAGCGATCTATATGTTCTGAACTCTATATCCAAAATAGTAAGGACTACAGAGACATACACATCAGAAAACATCTAGAACTTTGTACTTGATTTCACAGGCTCATATCTGGCCATCAATTGTGTCCTTAGGTATTCCGTTATCTAGACCTCTGGTGATGGATCACTAGACACAGAATTCAAACCTCTATTATGTTAACAGTACCGGGATAGCCAGCCATCCTGCCGACTGTCCGACGGACTCGGAACTGCGGAGAAAGACCGCGTGGGGGTCGTTATTTTTCCGGGGAAGCTATTAATATGGACGGGCTAACTAATTCTGTGGGTAATAAAGTCGCTCGAGTTAGGTAACGAATCGGATTTGTGTTCGAGTTAGTCAGTACGGTGTCCGTATTCCTTTTGAATTAATATCTGCTTACTGAATAAGATTTCAGGACTAGCCATTGCCAACCTCTGGAGTTGACTATAGTCAACTATCCTCTCAGCCTCAAAAGTATTGACTAGTTTGTAGTGACTCTCCTCGAGTAATCATATTTTTTCGACATTCTGTCGTCCTTCTATTCCCTTACGAATATCTTCTCTGGTCAATATTCACATCAACCAACATGACTGACATCCTCACCCAACTCTTCTCCCTCGCAGGCCGCACCGCCCTCGTGACGGGCGGCACGCGTGGCATCGGCGCGCAGATGGCCATCGCTCTGGCCGAAGCTGGCGCTGATATCATCCTGGTGCAGGTGAGTATCCTCCATCAACCCTTACAAACATACATACCCTGGTTTTTTCCTCACTAACAATGTTTTTCTAGAGAGACACCTCCAACCAAGAAACAAAGCAGAAGATCGAAAGCCTCGGCCGCAAAGCTCTCGTCTACACCGCCGACCTCGCCTCGAGAGACGCCGTCAAGGCCCTCGTCAGGCAGGTCCTTGACGATAAGCACGACATCTCCATCCTGGTCAACTGCGCGGGCATCCAGCGGCGGCATCCGTGCCATGTCTTTCCGGATGAGGATTGGGATGAGGTTGTTACACCCACGAATCTTTCCTAGAATATCACCATTTCTGTATCCATCGACCCCCTCTAGAATGCCATTTCTGATATATCTACTGCAGGTCCTCCAAGTCAACCTAACCTCCGTCTTCACCCTCTGCCGCGACATCGGTGCGTACATGCTGACTCGCACCCCCGACGAAGTTGGCCATCGCGGGAGCATCATCAACGTCGCCTCTCTCGTCTCGTTCCAAGGAGGAATCACAGTGCCGGCCTACGCCTCCGCCAAAGGTGGCGTCGCGCAGTTGACCAAGGCGCTGTCGAACGAGTGGGCGTCCAAGGGCATCAACGTCAATGCCATTGCGCCGGGCTATGTGGCTACAGAGATGAACACTGCGCTGCTGCAGGATAAGGAGCGGGCGGCCAGCATCCTGGCACGTATTCCAGCGGGAAGATGGGGGACGGCGGAGGATTTCAAGGGCTCGGTCATCTATCTGGCTAGCAGGGCCAGTCTGTATGTGTCGGGGGAGGTGTTGACCGTTGATGGGGGGTGGATGGGTCGGTAGGTAGTTTCTCTTGTACAGCACGTTGTAATCCTACAGTTATCATATATCAATATCTATGCATATTTAATCCAATTCATTACCAGTGCAGGATGATCTTCATCATTGCTGTTGTCATGCACAAACCCATCTTCTCTGGCAGTCATCATGTAAGACAAGAAAATATAATTAATTATCAGAAAGAACCCCGCACTTCACCCGTCGATGTTTGCTTTAGCTGTAATATTTGACTGATTGACTGACCAATTGATTAATTTGTTTGAGATTGTTATTCCCCATCCCCACGGAGATTTAATCTGGCCCACCCACAGCACTAAATACTCCGTAAATAATATATCATCTACCAAACTTAAACAGCTGTAATTATCCACCCAGTTAGAATACCCCGTAGATCGTTACAAGAAACCGGACAAGTCTCCGACACGCACCCACGCAGTCAACTTAGTGCAGTCCGATTGAGAAGAAATAGATTAATTCTGTATCCCTAGGAACTAGGAAGTATTCGGGGTATTTCCACCCGAGTTCTATACCTGATATGATATGGAAATGCCCCCCCACGAGATGTGGGATGTCCTTTCCGTCTATTCTATCTTGTTCTAGTACTACTACACTGTGATTTGATGTGGATTGTCGAGCAGGAAGTGGACTTCAGTATCTACTCCGTATATACGGAGTATGTGGTTTGGGCAACCCCCCACGCGACGTAAGACAGCAGCTGCTACGCTTAACGAAGTGCTGCCAACAAAGTATGTATCTCCATCGTCATAGTCTCATTATTGCTGTTATTTCGATGTATGTACTATAGGCATCACGGGTTAAGGGCTTCACCTCCTGGGACATTCGGATAGATGTTCTTTGGATGGAAATCCATGCATTAAATCAGAAGCTCATCTGGCGGTGGATATATTCCTGAATTTTATCTTCCTTATGTATCACTGATTGTAGGAAATTTGACTCCCTGCTTATATAGCTCTATGGAAACGTCCATGGATCGCCGAGAGCATAGAGTACCTCTGGGCGATAGTAATATGGTAAAATATGATAAAATAAAACATGATGTTAGTTTTGTAGTCCCTTTGCTGCCTTGAGATTGCCACCTTTCCACTTTACTGTTGTGTGATCTGCTGAGATCATGCTAGCCAAGTCTATTGTAGACAGGTGATATCTACCTAGGTAGGTAGGTATGGATAAGATGTACATCAGATTAGAAGGATATTCTTGATTTTGTCCTAGTAGCGTATATATTGCTAAGAGGCATCTATCTATCTATGTATGCATGTATTGTATAAGGATCAGGAGCGGGAGAATTCGTTATATACCATGCGCCGACTGCCACCAGCTATTCCATAATAAATGCGGCGTTTAGCTTCACAATGAATAGATAAATGGAATAATTCTTTTATTTTTTCTTTTATTTCTTCTTGTTAGAGACTTAGACAATAACAATAATAAGTTGTCCACTCTAACCATTAATTAATTAATCAATTACTTTATCACGCTCTATGGTATAAGTATTGCAAACCATACCTAGTCACTACCACTAGGAGACAGACCTCTTCTTATGACTTCACTCGGTAATTAAATGTCGCCCTCCCATATTTGAGTTATAAATTAATTAGCTACCTACCAGACCTAAGACTTTCACCAACATATTAAAGGAGTGATAGGTTCAGTCTATCGTCTATAGCTAGATGGAGATTTCTCGCTATTGGGCTGGCTCCCGGCATGGGATGGCGTGGCATCGTACAGCCCTACTTTTATCTCTGCGTCTGTATCCTGTCCTGGTACAAGAACCTACCTAGGCATGCGACTCGAGCTCCGCGTTTCTTAATTGTCTAGTCTTGAATAGATAGCGTTTCTAATTTCATTTTTTTTTTAGAAAAAAAAAAGGCTGTTCTCAGTACAATTTCCTATTGCTTTCCAGATATCTACAGTACCTGCCTTCAGGTCACATCCTAATCACTACAGCACACGTTTTGCTGATAGCGCTGCCCAGAGTACCATTGGAATAGCCAACCTGGAAGAGCCTTACAAAACAGATGGAGGAGTTATAGAGTGGTTCACATCCCCAAGATCAAAGATAGAGTTCTCGCGAAGTTTATGTCTGACGTCACTTCCAGCCAGGCTCATCTCGAGTTTGCTTCACCTTTCAACCATTTACCTGTGAATACAACGCAAGCAAACAAGGCAATTGCAAGGATGCCTCCTTCTAAACGCACCAAAAAGTCTCCTTCGATCCCTCGATCACCGTCGTCTTCCCGTCCTTCTTCCGAGGATTCCGATCTTCTGGACGATAATGTGAACACGGACGACTACGAGGAAGAAGAAGCTTACGACCCCGCTCTCCTCGACGAGGAAGAGACACCCGGCGGATCCGACAGGAAGCCCTTAAGAGGAGCTTACGCAGCCGGAGGAAGAGGGTACAACGCGCTCAAGACCTTCAAAGGCCAGGTCTACTCCGGCATGGCCGTCGGCGGCTCCCACACGTGGAACTACGACCAGGGCGTGTGGAAGGAGACGAAGGAGGAGCCGGATCTGTGGAAGATCGACTACAAGACGACCAAGAGGCGGGCGAGGACGGCGCCGAAGGGGAGTGGTGCCCCCGTTGGGACGGGGTATCACTGGCTGATTGTTGCGCATCAGGTGAGTACCTACCTAGTCGAGAGTACAGGTATGCACATAAATGTACTGTGCATGCTGTCCAACATGAAATGCGTATTGTGAAAGAGAATTAAGTGACCGATTCCAACACAGTATGTCACCAAAATGGACGCAAACACCTACGACACGCACCTCGTGGGAGCAAAGTACAAGCTTGCCCACCAGTCCGTGACCTCGAATGCCTGGTCCATCCCCACCGTCAAGGCCCAGCGCGAGCGCGAGATCGAGCTGCTCGAGGACGCCAAGCGCCGTGTCCAGGGCCTGCCACCTGTTCTAGCGGAGGAGAAGGTGAAAGTGGACAAGCCGGAGAAGGGGCAGCAGAAGTTGGATAGTATGTTTGCGAAGGTTGCGGCGGAGGGGAAGAAGAGGAAGAGGGGGGAGGGCGACAGTAAAGAAGAAGTGGATGCGAGAGATGGAGAATAGGCAGGCTGTGTTGCTGGTTTAGGGCTTAAAGCAATAATAATAATAATAATCTTATCTACTTAAATTGAGGTCTTTTGGTGTGTAGTATCTTTTCCATTATTTTTGAATGCGGAGGTTACCATATACTCTAATAGTTGACACAAGTATCTATTATTTTATATGGTCTATCACACATGGGGATACTGGGTAGTGACGGATAGAAGATCCCACCGCCAGAGGTCAGCTTGAATTTGGTGAACACATCTAAAATATATTTATCCATCAATGGACCTAGAATAACCTGTTTTATAGTCTACTTATAGATAGATTGGAATTCAGGATCGTCTCTCTGCCGCGAATGCTGTTGATCTGGGATATGGTTGATAACGAGCACTAATGTACCGTTTCAGTCAGCAGACAATTCTCAAAGTTCAAATGCTGTATTTATTGTTCACATACAAATCAGCAGCAGCAGCACCAGCATCGGCAACGTCCATGGCGTCCCACCCAGCGTGGTCGACGTGCCCGTCAGGACGGCCATGCTCAGCAGCGCCACGCCGATGCCCGCGAGGATATTGGCCGAGATGCTGAGGAAGCGGAAGAATTGGTTGCGGTGATGGTGGACGTCTCCTCCGTAGGCCACGAAGGTCAATACGCCGATCGAGATAAGCACGATGCCGGCGGAGATGCAGAAGTATGCTAGACGTGCAAAAGTTAGCTTCGAATCATCTAACACGCTAAAAGGAAAAAAAGAAAAAGAAAGAAAGAAGGGCAGCCTACCAAACGAAATGGAGAAGACATGCAAGTACGCTTCGTAGAATGGGGTGACGTCCCCATCCGTGAGATCAATGCCAGGATTTCAGGCACCTCCCAGCCGAAGCCCTCGAAGATGACCGTGCTCATGTCAGTGACGAGAGTGACGAGCTCGCTGTTCGCTTCAGCGTCCGTGGCATTTGACGTCGGCGAGATCACCTGCAACGCACGCTGCACCTCGTCGTAGACGTCCTGGTTCGAAGGAAACACCTCAAACACGGAAGTGATCGTGCTGTTCCACACGTTGAAGAACTGCTGGGGCGTGGGATTGGCGGGGAGGTCAATCAGCGCGTATAGCTTCTTCCTGACATCTTCGGCGATATGGCTCCAGACGAACACCTGATTGGTGCCCTCCATCAGCAGGACGAGGGCCAGGTGGAAGGGGAAGTGCAGGCCGGCCCAGATCTGCTGGCGCAGGGAATCGAACGGCTCGAGATGGACGTTGTCAAAGTAGAGTTGGTACAGAAAGTACTGAGACGTCAGCACAAATTGGCGTTGAAGGACTGGACATACATACAATGATGAGAACGGCTGAGATGACGGATCCAATGGCCGCCGGGCTGAAGCCAAAGTCGAGCGTCTCGATCTTGGTGATGGTTTTGCACAGGCCGATAATGCCCTCGCCGAGCTATTACCAATCAGTGTCTGGTCAGACAGTTCACAAACAGAGGCTCATACGATAATTAACGTCAAACAGGTCATCCGCTCCACCAGGTGCGTGTGCTGGAAGGAGATGGCATCCGACCATTTCGCAATGCCCAGGTTGGCCCCAACCTCGCAGACGGCAATCACGTACCACGCGAAGTAGGCGTTGCTCGCCGTATGCAGATAGAAAGCAAAAGACATGGCCAGGTAGAGGAGACTGGCGATCGCCAGTGTCGCCATCACCGCGATCAGCGGCCGCCGAGAGGCACGATAATGCCAGACGAAGTACAATGTCGTGCCGTACTGGAAGAACAGGACAGCGCGGCTGGCCATCAGGATCAGGGAGAGCTCCTGCAGCACCGACCACGGCACCGTGCGCGGGTCATCGAACTGGGGGCCGATGATGGCCAGGCCGACCATGACGCCAAAGTAACAGGCGTGGGCCACGCGCTCGAAGACGCTGTCGGTGGCGAAGCGGACATCGTACAGCGTCACTTGGCACCAGGTGAGCCAGAGGACAGAGAAAAAGCCGACGTACGAGGACAATTCTAGTCAGTCAGCACGGTTGCTTGGAAACTGAGATGACTGACATACTGCTCAGACTGTTGATCTCATGGGCGTTGGTGAACGAGGTGAGATTGGCGACGAAGAACAGGTCGAAAAAACAGCTGGAGATTCGACGTGGATTCATGGTGTTCGAATTCCGGATTCTCGAACAGGGTCTCGTCGTACGTGGCGATGTTGACGCCATCGTCGACAAAACCAGGCTTTCGTTTGTTGCCAGTCTAGATATGTCAGTGGAAGAATTTAAGACACGAAAATCGATAGGACTGTACCAAAGGGCTCTTCACGAGAAGAAGCTGATTCTCGTCTGCTGTCATTTTGGGTGAAGCAGGATGTTAACTGTTTTAACTGTATTGCTCATCTTGCTCACAGCCTGGATATATACTTCTCGACAGGGATCAGCATTATCGGGTTACACTCGAGATAGCTTACAGACCACACTAGGGCTGATATCACAGAATTAACTGCCCCACGCCCAACGCTATTTGCGTACAACGCTATTCCTCGACTGGCGGTGCCAATGCCCCTAAATTTAAGATATCATTATCGACAACTCAGAGGCCCCACGTTCAGCCGCAATTGTTGACTAGAATGGAAAAGCCAAAGGTTTTTTGCCCAGCTTACTGAGTTTGGCCAATCTCAAGCTGATCAACCAGTCAAAGTGTCTATCAACGTAGTGCTTATTCCTGCTGATCCAATGATCGTCGCTCTCATTTCTGCACAGGCTGGGTATTTCCTAGCAGGTACGGAGTAAACAGAAGACATCCTGATGAGTAATCCTGAAAAGATGCCAGATTGATGGGGAGAGGCATGTTTCGGATAGGAGCTGATCCTCGAATCGATGCCATAACCGAAACAGAAAATCGAAAGGACAAAAAAGACTTCACCGCATGCCAATATGTTGTAACCAATGGACCTAGAATTTTATGCCAAATCGTGACGCTAAAAAAAATGAATTTCTGTAAGAAAAAACGAATAAAATAAAAAACCAAAAAAAATTCCAGGTGTGTCTTTGAATGTGGACGATATCTGGCAAAGATTAGTTAATGCGTTATCATCCACTGTTTGCTTATTTATAGGCTGAAGGGTATCCATATGGAGAGTGGAGAGAGTGGAGAACGGCCGGGATTAAACATACTGAAGCAATGTGTTCAGTGACATGAACTGACTGGAATTACAGTTAGATATATTCTCTGTGGGAGATGAGGGAAAACCCTAACGCTAAAATGTAGATCTGGCCATCTTGGATCAGTCGACATGATTTGAGGAGTTACGGAGTAAGGCTGATGATTCGATCAATTTCACTAGGTAGAAGCATTACCTCTAGGCAATTAATTAATTCATATCCAGCTAAGCTGGGCTGCACTTACGGTAGGGCCAAGCCAGATCAACTTAAATAAGTGGACCATTTAATTAATCCGAAAAAAAAATAATATGACCGTAGTTCTTTGTTTTCAATTTCTAACCTCCTTCCTTCCATCTATCCTTTCGTTTTAATGCAACTTACTGCTATGTTCTCAAGGTGCGAGTTGACACGGCCTCGAGAATGACTCATGTCACTAGATATTGACTTGCGCTTACCGACCAATCATATGTAGCCTGGATAGGCGAAGTGTACAGATGTATATACAGCGTGACTTTGATTATTGCCCTGCCTTGTAAGCTCCAGTCAATTGTCTTTTTTTTCCCCTTCCTTTTGTTGTCGTTATTGTTGTCGTTGCTGTTGTTGAACAATCACATTTACCGTCTGTCCGATCCTATGACATATGATGTGTTCAAAAATGCGATTTACTGACAGTTATGGCTTCTAATTAGTAACATGTCTACCCTCCGATCTCTCCTGTGTCTCTATTTAGACTCCTATCTTCATAAATATTGATCTTCTTCTTATTGCTAGTATTCGTATTATATTATCCTCTCTTGATATTCTTTCCTAATAATATACTCTACTCCTTATTATAAAAATTAAGAACTACTTTATTATTACTGCTAGACACCCTCCTCGCCTCAGCTTCCCTCTAACTAAGGTATGTATATACATTACATACATAGGTCACTCGCTTCTAATTAATTAATCATTAAGAATGAGACCGGTTGATCGCTTATCATGATCACCTGCTGATTTGAGTATCTTGTAGAGTACCACTCTACCTATTCTGTACTATTCCATTTATATACATGTACCATAGATGTTAAGACGATCGATCATTCAGTCAGTCATGGACTCCTCCCCTGTCTGAGTTCAGACGAGTGCCCCCTTGATATCTGTAAATCCTATTATTCTGTATATTTATTCTCTCCGGTCTTGCAAGGCAATAAACTCGACGCTGCCACATATTAAATTCCCATCTAAGCAACTCCGTTGATCTTCTTAACCGCCGCCTCAATGCGCTTGCCCAGGTCAGCGTCGACGCGGGCGAACATTGCTGAAATAAATCATCAGCCATGCACCAGTAAAGATCGCTGCTAAGGAATGTAACTCACCGTAAGTCTTCTTCCTAACCTCCGGAATCGCCCCGCTGACAAAATCCGCAACGTTGTCGACAAAGTTATCCTGCTGGCCCGGCTGCCTGCCCAGGACCTTCCACATCTCACGGGCCTGGACGAAATCGTCGTCGGTAACCTGCGATGAGAAGGCGGTGACCTTGCCGACCCAGTGGTCGTGGTAGTTCTCGGGAATGTTGCGCGTCACCACGGGGAATACGCCCGAGCCGACGTAGTTGGGGTCGCCGCCGTAGTTGCCCTTGAAAGATGGGAAGCCGTCGCGCTGGAAGGGCGAGTATACGGGGCATTTGGCTGCGTTGGGTGGGAGTTGCTGGTAGTTGGGTCCTAGGCGGTAGCGCGCGGCGTCGGGGTAGGCGAACATGCGGGCTTGGAGCACTAGATGCCTGTCAGGAATTTCGTTTCCGTTTGCGGAAGTGGTGAGGCTATACTTACTCGGATCCGCGGACGCCGCGATACCAGGCACCATCGTCGACGGCGAAAAGGCGGCCTGTTCGATGTCCTCGAAGTAGTTCTTGGGCTGGTTTCGTCAGTCAATGGGCTCTTTAAATAGCAGGAAGTGACTAACGTTCTCGTTCAGCGTCATCTTCCCAATTGGCCGCAGCGGATAGTCCTTGTGCGGCCAGACCTTGGTCAGGTCGAAGATGTTCCAGCGGTACTTCTCCGCGTCCTTCGGGTCCATGACCTGCGCGTAGACGGTCCAGCTGGGGTAGTCGCCGCGCTCGATGGCCTCGAACAGGTCCTGCGTGTGGTGGTTGGGGTTCTCGCCGTTGAGCTTGTTGGCCTCCTGGCGCGTGAGGTTCTTGATGCCCTGGTTGGTTTTGAGGTGGATCTTGACGTATTTGGAGCCGTCCTGTGACAGTCAGCTGAAATTAAAAGTCAATTTTGGGAAAGGAGAAGCTACCGGCTTGGTGAATTTGTAGGTGTGGCCGCTGTAGGCGTGGATGTGCCGGACGGAGGCAGGTGTGCCTCGATCACTGAGGAGGTGCATGAGCGCATGGATGCCCTCTTGGTTGTTGGCGTGGAAGCTGTGCGGTCAGCATCAATCGGATACGACAGAATCGTCAGACGACACTCACTCCCAGAACATGGTCGGGTCATGGAGGTTAGTCTGCGGGTGACGCTTGTGAGATCGGTTCATGGACGCGAACTTGATGGGGTCGCGGACGAAGAAGACGGGCTGAGAAGTCAGTCAGCTGCAGCATATTATTTCAGTGAGGACATACGATGTCGTTGAAAACCCAGTCGTTGTTGCCCTCCTTCGTGTAGAACTTGATCGCGAAGCCGCGGACATCGCGAACGGCGTCGGCAGAGCCCCTTTCAGGGCCCACGGTCGAGATACGCACGAGCACGCGCGTCTTCTTGCCGACGCCGTTGAGGAAGTCGGCGGAGGTGATGTCGGAGATGTCGTGAGTGACCTCGAACTCGCCAAAGGCGCCGGCCGCGTGGGCATGGACGACTCTGAACGTAGTCAGCTAGGGTATACAACTACGATGCTATGCAGCTCACCGTTCCGGAATTCGCTCGCGGTTAAAGTGAGCCAAGGTCTCAATCAGCTGGGTGTCTTGCAGCAGGAGCAGTCCTCCGCCAGAGGCTCTTGGGATCTGCAGAGAGCTGCTAGGGTCGGTGACAGGTCGTCCTGGAGCAGTCAGTATGTATGTACGGTAAAACGCAGTAGAAAGATAGGGTTAAAGAGAAAGAGAGCCTACCCTCAGCGAGCGTGTAAGGAGGCCGAGTAGCGGTCTATCGGACAGTTAGTTAGATGCCCACCTGGAGACAGTGATAGAAACTGCAGCCTACATGTTTCGACATTGTGAAGAGCGGGCAGAATGAACGGCTCGATCTGCGGAGTGCCAGTCTGCAGCTGACTCGGAGCATCAACATGTTCACAGTCCGGTCGTAACAACCATACAATCGACTTGCTTATATAGCCTAGAGGCAACTGCTCGTCCAGCGGGATCGGCGGATATGTAAGAGGCCTGTCATCAATCATGCAGATTTCGAATGGCGACTGTCGCATTCATCAGAAGTGAAGATGTGATTTAATTAGATACATACGTCAGAGAAAGTCACAGACATGGACTGTCATTACTAAGGACTGCTAAAAATGTAACAGCTGAAGTATATGACATGCCGTGATTAGGGCACAGGGATGCACGTGTATGGTGTCACAACTTCGACGATGCAACGCTTGAAGAATGCGGCAGATTCGGCAGACTTCCGTCTCCGCTTGTGCATGTCATCTCATCGACAAGATAGACGATATAGAGATATCCTGTGGAGGATGTGACGATGGAGATGACTTCACGACTCTCGATGCGACGTGGGGAGTGCGGCCAACTGCCGGATTCGGAAATCCGAGGTCGCGACTTCAACATCCCGGACGCAGCCACGCCCGCTCGTGCATCGCAACATGAATGCAAGCTCATTATTCAGCACGCATCGCAACCAGGATGTAGACGGTTCTGTGGCACCGGATTGGGACTTCGTTGACTCAGCATGTCGCACTGTCGACTTAGCATTGCAATCCAGTCATTCATGACGATGGCACATCGGGATTCGGATCGCGACACAAGTATAAAGAGAGGGAAGCTTCCATTGCTGCATCAAGTCGAACAATCGAGCAATCTCACCAAGTCTGCTGCCCTCCGTCCTCATGTCCATCTCCAACACCACTGTCCCCATGGCTTCTGAATACGACTTCATCGTTGTCGGAGGTAGGCTGATATATGTCACTATCATAGCAGCATGCTAATCTTTTGCAGGCGGCACGGCCGGCAATGTCGTCGCTGGCCGTCTGGCCGAGAACCCCAAGGTGTCGGTGCTGGTGATCGAAGCTGGTCGAGGGTATGCATTCCTACACCTTCTATAGCATGCTTATTCTGACTGTCTATAGCGACCCCCAGAACATCCCTGAGATAACCACTCCTGCTCGCGCATTCGAGAACCGCGGCGGCCCCAACGACTGGGCGTACAAATCTACGCTCATCAACCGGAAGGACTACGAGCGGGTTGAAAAGCCCAACACGCGAGGCAAAGTCCTCGGCGGCAGCAGCTGTCTGAACTACTACACCTGGGTGCGCGGCAGCAAGGGCACCTTTGACGACTGGGAGGAGTACGGCGGGCCGGACTGGAACTGGGAGGGCGTGAAGGAGTATTTTGACAAGGTGTGCTTCTACATTATTCACATGATAATCTGCAAGTCTAACTTCTGCAGCCCGCCAACTACCATGACGACCTCGGCCTCTACCCCAAACTGCGTAACATTGGCCGCAATGGCCCTCTCCATATCACCCACGCCGAGCTGGTCCCGGAATTGGAGCCCTTCCGCGAGGCGCTGAAGAAGGCGTGGGTGAGCAAGGGCCAGAAGCTGACTGATGATATCTACTCGGGCACCATGTCCGGCCTGACGCACTGCGTCAACACCATCTACCGGGGTTTGCGCTCGTCCAGCTGGTCGTATCTCGTGGGCAAGCCCAACATTACCGTCCTGTCGTCCTCCCACGCGAAACGGCTCATCATCCAGGGCGACCGGGTGACTGGCGTCGAGGTCCGCGGCCCCAATGGCGACGACCTGGTCGTCAAGGCCCGCAAGGAGGTCATTGTGTCTGGAGGAGTCTACGAGTCGCCGAAGTTGCTGCTGCTCTCTGGTATCGGCCCGGAGAAGGAGCTCGCCAAATTCAACATCAAGACCGTCATCAACTCGCCGCACGTCGGCCAGAACCTGCTCGACCACCCCATCCTGGCGCACGTCTTCCGGCTGAAGGACGGCCTGGGGCTGGATGACCACCTGCTGCGCGCCGGGCCGCAAAAGGACGGCGCCATCGCGGCCTACAACCGCGACAAGACGGGTCCGCTGAGCAGCGGGCTGCTGGAGCTGGTGGCCTTTCCCCGTATTGACGACCGTCTGCTGAAGATCCGCGAGTACGTCAAGGCGAAGCAGGAGAATGGTGGCAAGGATCCGTTTGGACCGGCAGGGCAGCCGCACTTTGAGATTGACTTTGTGGTGAGTAGCCAGCAAGAGTGTGTGCTGCATCTGTTGTTAACAGTTTCCAGCCCATGTTCTCCGACGCCTTCCAATGGCACATCCCCACGCCCAAAGAGGGCAGCTGGCTGACCGTGATCGTCGACCTGGTCCGGCCAATTTCCAAGCCCGGCTACGTGACGCTGCGATCCGCCGACCCGCTGGACGACCCGCTCATCGACCTCAACTTCTTCAACAACCAGCTGGACGTGGTCGCGCTGCGCGAGGGTATCCGCTTTGTGGACGACATCCTCCAGACGGGCGAGGGCTTCAAGGACATTATCGGCGAGGACTACCCCTGGCCCATGCCGCGTGACTCGGACGAAGCGATGAACAAGCTGATTCTGGAGCGGTCGCAGACTGGATTCCGTAAGGCCCAGATCAAGACTATAAACATGGGTTAGAAGAGTGTATCCTGCTAATTCGATGACAGACCCCTGCGGAACCTGCCGCTTGTCAAAGAATATCAACCAGGGTGTCGTCGACCCGCAACTCAAGGTCCACGGCATCAAGAACCTGCGTGTGATTGATGCGTCGGTGTTCCCTGTCATTCCCGACTGCCGGATCCAGAATGCTGTATACATGGTTGGCGAGAAGGTAGGTTTCACCTAGCAGAAGTATACTGTACGATCGATCTAATGATTTCTTCCAGGGAGCCGATCTCATCAAGACCGCGCACCGCGACCTCTACTAATTCATTGACACGTCGATATCGATATTTATGGCGACGCGATAATGTCCACTGGGTTTTACATAGCGGTTGAGCTATTTAGCAAGCGTTGATCTACAGTAGTAATATATTACTGTTTAGCAGTTTAGCACTCTAGTTAGTTTAGCCAGGTTCATCCTGTTCAGAATGCTCAGGAGTTTATCTCAGAAGTTTATCAAATTACCTTTCCGCATGTATGTATGTATGTATATACATGTACAGTACATATATAGACGCGTGTCAATTGCTAGTCAACTAATCAACCGATGAAGTCGTAATCCAATTCGACACGTCGAGACTCGAATCTAAAATCCTTCAGTCAATCCTTGTCAAATTGCCTGTGCTATTATAAACCCTATCCTATCCTGTCAATCTGCATGCATCTGTTCAGTTAGGTAATCATTGATCAACACATGCATGGAGATTTTTCATGGATAGACACGGGAACTATATATAGATATGTGGGTAGATAGGTAGATGGATAAATATAGAGGGAGATGAACTTTTCAAGTAAGCAATAAGCAATCAGCAATCACTAAGAAATAGGTGCGATCAGTGGGTGAGTAAGTGGCCTAAGACTAACAGCTACAGCTACCTACAGCCCACTCTCGCAAAGTAGGCTGGTTCTACTGTCTTGATCTAATCTTGCCAGGTAAAGGACACAAGCAAGAAAGAAAGTAAGTGCATATGTAAGCAATAGTGAGAAGTTTAACGCACTGACTCATCACATGCTTGCTGCATAAATAAATCATGGAATAGTGGGAAATCAATCGATTAATTAATTTGACTCGAAAGTCGGATCAGGTCAGGTACTCTAAGCCTTCCTTTCTCTTTCTTGCTTTCTTTTTCTTTTTTCTTTTTTCTTTTTTCCTTTTTTTCCCCTTCGAACAGCAAGAAACGAAATCAAATAAGAGGGGATGCCGGACGGTTGGAACGGTTGGAACGGGACAGATAGACAGGACATATATCACTGAGTTTTTGGCGTGCTTACCCATCGATGATGGCTAGATAGCTATATAGCTAGGTAGATATATGGATAGACGAATGGATATAGCTGATAGAAAGAAAATCCATGAATGCAGATAAAGCCGGACTTGCCCATCCCTCTATCTCCCAATCTATTTACCTACCCAGTTATCTACCCACCTACCCCGCAATTCATGTATGTGCCATGCTGACTGCATACGTAGTCAGTCGCACTAAACTAGTCAGAATGCTTGCTAGGGTGTTATGCAATGTGATTGGGATGGAAGTTGAACAGCCTTCGTCAGCATTATTCATTAACGGCACCGTTGTCTAGAACGTCTAGAGTCCATGTCGATGCTCGAGAATATAGAACATGTGTTCGACAAACGGACAGAGTGCTACAGTACTATAGTCCATGTTGTACTATGCAATCTCAGAGAGATACCTAGGTATGATGCCCGTCTTTCCCCAGTATTATTATTATTATTTTTATATTATCATCGCCGTAAATAATTAGTCCTCCCACACGGCTTGATTTTATATTCCGTACTCTTTACTCCATACGGAGCATTACTCCTGTCGAGAATTCGCTTGCGCATTGACTACAGAATCCGGAGTACTCTGTACAAAATACGTAGGTTCTCCGTATAGGTACTGCTGTATGGACTACTCCATACTCCGCCATTGCGGCGTTAGCGTCCGCCCCTGCATATAGGGAGTGTACGGATGCATGCATCCATCTTGATCATCCATGTCTATCTCCCATGAATTTGAGTTGGAATTGGAATTGGCATTGGAATTGGCATTTGAATTGGCATTTGAATTGGTATTGGAAATGCTGCCCTAATCTACCTGCTCACCTGCTCACGTACTTATTTCAGTAGAATTAATGAATTCGGTACGTATAATGCTTATTTTTCATCCAGTAGTAGTAGCAGTACTACCTAGGTAGTAGAGTACCCGCCTCGCCCTCACATCTTAAGCCTCACGATTCACGTCTCACTCACGCCTGGACTAGGCTAGACCGGACCAGACTGAACTACGAAAGTAACTAAGTGTTGGGGAATTCAATTTTTCACTCCACGTCGCACTTGGGTGGATCGCAGGAGGGACCTTGACCTTGTGAGGGTCCGAGGGAAAAGGAGAGCAAAAAGGTGGGGATGAATCTGATTGGCTGGGTGGTATTACCCGATTAGGAAGTGATACATTTGTAGAAGACGCAATAGAGGATCCGGATGCCGATGTGGATCCTACCTAACCCTAACCCTAATTCTACTTCTCTGGCGGTATGGGTATGTACTCTGTACCTATGTGAGGACACAAGCTGGTTCAAAATTGGCTTTATAAGTGTGCAAGAGATATCGTGTCCGGTCAAGCCAGACGTTCGTAAAAACCAGTCGAGGAATAGATGATTGATAAATCGATACTGACAACATAGCGAGCAGATTGATTTGTATCGTTGTTGGCTCTGTTGAGATTAGCATAATTCCGTATTGTCCAACGCCAAGGATATTAATCACAGGGTCTGTCCTCTTCAAAAGGAAAGGATGGCTAGCTCTCCTACACTCGTGGTTTGAGCACCTGCACGTCGCTAGCTTCCATCGTGCAAATCTTCTTTTGACAACACACATGCATGGAGGATCCGTTTGAAGTCAGCTAGTTCTTAAGACACCTGCCTAATCCTCCAATCGGAGGATTTATCCTGATGTCTTGTGATCGACAGCTAGGCAGGTGCTGCATACGTATGGTACGCAAGCTAGCACGCAAGCTAGTACGGAGTACTTGACAATTCATCAAATCAGACCAGCTATAAATAATTAGTCACGGGAGCAGGTAGGTCTCTTAGCTTATGACAGGTATGGTCCAGAGAGAAGGAGTGGTTTCTCTCAGACTGTGTTATCTGATCTTTCTGATCTGCCCTGATCCGATTTTCCTAACTGATCGGAACAGACTGAACAGACTAGACTACAAACACCATCAACTGAACTAAGTCTTGAATTTCAGTCTTGACCTCTTTATTATTCATTTCCTAGTAGGTCATGAATGAGTATTTCTTTGAGAGCGTCGATCAATTTTTTTTTCTTCCATGAGAGAAAAGAAAAACGAAAAAAAAAAAACTGTGAGGAGAATGCAGGGAATATCTAAATACTCGGTATGCAAAGTAGACTGGCGTTGATATCGTTCTTCTTGTTATTCTTCGTGTTCTTCTTTTTTTTTCCTGTTCTGGATTGTGTGGACTATGTGAAGAATAATAGCACTCTGCGTTTATAGGATATATACGGGATCGATAGACACGTGTCTACCGCGCGAAAACCACTCACTCACGAAGATTTACTTCGTACCTATATATGTATGTATGTACATTCCACCCAGATGACTATTGGAAATGGAAGAGGAGATGCTACTGCCACCTCTTTGAGCTATACATAGGAATATCCACTTCAGCTTGAAGAAGCACTCATGACTCCGTACTCAGCCGGATTATTATCCGGTCTGTCTCTCTCCGACTCCAGCTGCATCCTCGGTCGGCTTCCTGAGTCTGGCTAGTCTGCTCCGTACGGAGTACGGTCTACGCGTGTCTTGCCTCGGGATCGACATCGGATTCTCCTCTCATTGGACCGCTATTTTCCGCCACGCTTGCCCTACATTAATTTTATGCTTTGTATGCACGATGAACTGGACAGTATGGTCCCTGTCAGTCGTCGTGTCTGGCGTGTGGCTTGAGATGTCGCGCGAGTCCCTACTTAATCATACCTACGTATCTACTGAGATACGCACGTATGGATGTGCATACTGACTGCTCTGCTCGGCTACCATCGGCATCGATCATGTTATCTGTGAGTAATCGATTATGATGACGATGATGACGATAGCTCTTGCAACCTCGTCAGCGGTCATAGAATCTAACTTAGATGTGTAGGCAGGCATGTAGGCACATAAACGTTAAACCCGAGGTTGTAACCACTTCTTCCGCCGATCCGGTGCTAACTTCTTTCGGTAATTTTTTTTTAAGAAAAAATTGTGGCTGGTACTGGGTCTTCAGCCCCCTTTTCAGCCTTCTCAGCCTTGCCATGTGGTCGCCTTTTTCCTAGAATAGATTAGAGGCTGTCGACCAGACCGCCACTTGATAGTTAGCAGTTCAGTTTAGTGAGTAGCATTCTAGAACTAAATTCGAATTGAATTAGTAGCACAGCTAGTCCAGACTGGTAGATGGAGGATTTTCTCCGCATGAGGAAAAAAGGAGGATTCGACTATCCAGGCTAGACGGTGGTGACAAGTGGGGCGCCCTGTGAGGGGAAATGCCCTGAGTGAGGGGAATGAGGAGACGACGTGCGGAGAAGGGGTGAGTCAGGCTGTCACAGGAGGACAAGGAGGATCCCAGACGCACATATAGTCCAGCCTGTCGCTGAAACAATCATACATAGAGTGATGACGATGATGACAGACAGGGTGGTCAAGGGAAATAGATTTGTGGCAAAAGTGGCGCCCCATTATTCCCTAATTAGGTACTGGTCTGATGCCAGAACGTGGAATCGGCGCCTGCAGATCATGGCATCCATGGCATCCATCCGGATATGCACAGACATATGCGATCTGTATACGAGAACTTCCTAGTAGCATGCTGTCTGTTGTCTGTCTGGGTTAAGAATAAATCCACTAAGACGCCTGAGACGGCGGACAGAGGAGAACTCGAAGTCTAATGTTACATACTAGTCATTAATTAATCGATACTGGTCGGCTTGAAAAAAAAAATCACATAAATCCTGCTTTTCTTACTTGTATTCTTGTTATTCTTTCGGCACCAATATTACTCATCCGTCCAACGTCAGCCGGAAAACGGAATCAGAATCGACGTCTACCATGTATGTCAGGTTTATCGACTAACGCCGAGAATCTATCGGTCGGGACTCGCTCGGCCGGCGTTTCCCCATCCATCGCATCTTTCGCTCCAATCAGTTCCAGTATTGTCGTCCCCCTGTCGATACGATTACCCTTTCGGGTATGTCCATCGGGACCATCTTTTAGCTACGCCCGGGACCGCGTGGGTCGGCCGATAAAGGAAAGCTTAGCTTGTTTCTTCTTGCTTGCGCTGACGTAGGTGGGTCGGCGGATCGATTTATTGTTTTATTCTTGCTGCGTCTCGTCTCGCGCGATTTCTTATATTAACTTAGAGCCCCAGAAGGCCTCAGGCGCATGACTTGGCTGGTACCTACCTGTTAATTAACTGACTTGTACAGACGCCTTTAAACTTGACAGTCGAGAGATTATTGTTGCCACACTGCTCTGCCTGTCCTCGAAGCATAATTTCGTCCTATAATACCGACACGCGAGTTGCTAAATACAGTTAAAAAGTCCATTTGCTGGCAATCCACGCTCAATCACTATTGCAGCGCCCCGTGAAATCGCTTGACACGCGTGACCACCATCTCAACTGTATGTATTACTGAATAGTCCCCTGCAGTCGGAATAATGCGTCTGACGCCGTTGACAGATTCCAGTCTAATTGCAATTTCCACTCCAATTCCTCGCATTCTATGATGCACACCCCCGAGTCATCCGACGAGCCTGGCTTGTCCCTCTCCTCATCCCCCAACAGCAACAGCGACAGCCTGCAATCCCAGCCGCAAACACCAACGTCGACTCCTCCTGCCGAGAAGCAAAAACCCGATGAGGATGACTTTGCCGCTATCCGTGCTGTACGTTCACCAAATCACACTCTGGCATTTTAGATATCTTATGATATCCAATTCTGACTGGTTGCTGATCCAGAGACGCCGCGCCCAAAACCGTCTCTCGCAACGAGCCTTCCGCGAGCGCCGCGAACGCCACGTCAAGAACCTCGAACACCAGTTCCATGACCTCCTCATAAAGCACCAGCTGCTGCTCAAGTCGTACTGGATGCAGAAGACGGAGCTGGCGCAGCTGAGGCAGACGGTGGACGAGCTGACGATGCAGTTGGAGTTTTTGCGGGCTGCCAGCAGCAGCAGCGGCAGCAGTACCACAGCTACTACCGGCAGAACTGCCACGGCGAGCATGGCTGGAAATAACGGCAGCAACAGCGGCAATAACGGGAATAATAGCAATGGCACCGGCCGGTGTAGTAGGCCGGTCAATAGTCATACCACTATGGGTACGACCACAACGACAGCAACAACAGCAGCGACGACACCGTCAATGTCCTCGCTATCCCCCTCCACCTCGTCGATTTCGTCGCTTGCGTTCGAGGAAATGAGTATGGGCTATAACAGCAGCAGCAGCAGCAGCAGCAGCAGCAGCAATAATATGAACACGAATGCGAATGCAAATATGAATATGGGGTTCTTCCCACTGGACGCTCAACTACAACACCAACCACCACAGCAACAACCGCAACAACAACGCTTTACCCCAGGCGACCTCAACGTTAACGTCCTTACAGCCGACGACGCCGACGCATACGCATACGCATATATGAGCGGCCTCGGTGGCTTCACTGACTGGAGCAGCAGCAGGCTGGACCCGGATAATATAGGTCTCGGCCTAGGTCTGGACAACAACACCAAAGGAAGCAAAGGCTTTATGAACTTGATGACTATGACAGGGCCAGGATCAGGGCCAGGAACAGGATCATGGTCTGGGCCTGGGACTGGGACTGTCTCGTCAAATGATAACAATAATAATGCTAATGAGGCATGTTTTGGGTGGAATTACTTGGAATTTTAGTTTAGTGTGGGCTGGACCTGCATACCTACTTATCGGTACTGGAGGCTGGTTATTTCTTTGCAAGGGAACTGGATTGAATGGACCTGCTGCTCTTGTCCTATTCTGGTTTGGTTTGTGTCTTTTGCATATAGATAGATATGTATCTGTATATCTAGCTACCAGTACAATTGATATCGCTATTTTATTTATTGATATCCTCCTGGCGAAAAATGTCAGTACTTCTGTGCTGAGGTATATATATTGATAGGTAATGTACAGTATGTCTATCAGTAATATGATATGATGCATTATTTCCTTCTGACCCGAGTCAAAACTTTGGTTATAGGTATGATAACACAAGACTGGAACTGGAACGAGATAAGGGTGGCTCAAAGGGTCGTCTCTCATGAAGAGAACGCACATTCGGGACAAACAGAAAAAAAAAACGAATGAACACTCGCCTGAGAAGAATATCAACAATGGGCGCCAACTCTATCTAACTCAAGAGAGGACCAAAACGAAGATTGAAACTTGATGACGATGACCCCTGTTCCTTATTTAACAACACAAGAGCACCTGCCCGCCTGCCTGTGGTCTGGTATTTTTTTTCTCCCTCTCTCATCTCTCTTTTGAATCGAACTCTCCAACACCCGCGCAGAAAGCCAATGACCCTCTATCTTTTAATCCCTCGATCTATATATTCCAATCCGTATTCATTCGAGAGGACAATTTTATTCCCGTGTCCATGACCATGACATCAGATGAGAGAAATGGCTACAGCGAACTGCTCAGGGAGTAGGCGAACGACCTGTATCCACACCAGTCAGAATCTGCCTACAAACTCGTCCGTCGCACTCACTCACTCATGATCTCTCTCAAGACCTGCAACTTCCGCTGATACATCTCCGTCTCTTCGAGCAGCTGCGTGACGCGACACTGGAGACCTTCCGCCGTCAGCTGCACCGAATACAGCATAAACGGTGTTACGGCGATTTGGCTGTTGTCGGTGGGAGCAGCAGCGCCAGCAGACGGCACCCGAAAGGTCTGCGCCATCTCGACTACTTCCTGCCACTTGTGCTGTAGCTGATGGACGTCGAAGATGGAGGGCGAGTAGTCCTGTCTTGGAGGGTCGAGTTGTTGGTGATAGTCCCAGAGCATGAGTTGTGCGCTGTAGTGAGGCAAGGTGAGTAATAAAGAATTTGTCAGCCTCCATGAGGAAGAATTAAAGGAAAAAAAAAAATAGAGACAGAGAAAAGAGAGTGTGTGTGCATCTAACCTATTGAAAATCCCAATCGCCCCAAGATATGCCGTCCAGTTGTCCCGTTCCTTCGACGGGAGCACAGCAGCAAAAGCACGGAGCGTCTGATCCAACTGCCCGCGCTTGCAATGACTTAAAGGCCATATTGGAGGTGTCGTTGATGTGCATCAAGACCTGGCCGAGGAGGAAAGCGGCTTGACACTGGCAAGCGAAGGCGCCGAGATGGATGGTGAATGACGTCCGTAGGCTGATGGGGCCGCCGCAGGGGACGTTCTGTACGTAACAAGTGAGCTGGCTTCGTCGTCAGGAACGGATTCTGCGCACCTCGTTCTCCCACTCGCTATCTTTCATCGGAAGGTAGTCGTCCCACTCAGGGTCGGGGACGGCGAAATTGCTGCTTCTCAGCTGGGCGTTAATATAACTACATCTGGGTCAGTAATCGATCGAACGAAACAGCACTCATCTTGTTGAATATCAGCTGACTCCTGAATGCTGATGAACGCTAGCCAGGCTATATATGGTGCAAGAAGATACTATGATAGGAAAAGCGCAATATAAATACAGCAAGCTGTCTGCGACTCAACATACCGGTCCATGATGATGACACCCCACCAGGTTCGCCGCTCTTCTTCGATGTACCGCTGCTCACAGGGCTGCAGATCGGTACCATCCGACTTCAAGGTACCGTCGAAGCCGAGCTGTGAACCTACCTGGGCGCACAGCTGCAGCGAGGCCGTCAGATTCGGTCGAATGGCGTGCTGCAGTTCAAAGAGAGCGATAAGCAGTCTCGTCTGGACGGTCTCAAGCGACCGAATTCCAGCAGACTCGACCAGATCGGTCAGTCGCAGCGTCAGGGTGTACAGATATCCCGCAGCAAGTCGGGAAAACCCACCAGTCGGGAAATTACCTCGCAAGCCATCGCAAGCTGTTGCTATCTCGGGAAATTGAATGAACTGAGGCCCAATTTCGTATCCCGATATTATTCGCAGAACTATATAATTGGTACCACTGCGTACTTCTCGGAGTACTCCGTGCTCTATACAGGGATCTCATTCCCGTGGCGAATGCACCAAACTAGCGCTTATTCCCAGGATGTTATTGTCGGGTGCTTCTTGAAGATTCCATTCCAATCCCATATCCATATGTCTGCCGTAATGGTGGCAGCAACCATCCCTCCGGGTCATGCCTGGTCCATGACAAATCGCCCGGCCTGCTTGCTAAGCGGTAATCCCAACGCCACAGGGAGATAATATCCCGATGTTGGAACTCGAGGGGATGACTGCTATACTACGGGAAGTTATATACTTAGTTGCAAGGTGGCCAGCCATTATCTCTCAGTTAGACTTAGAACCTGACATATCCGTCACGGTGGGGGAATTGGCAGTCTAACTTATCCCGACAATTTAAATTGCTTATTTTAGCTTGGGTAGTCTGGCTTCGGGATAACGGTTCCGGTTTTTCTCGTTCATTCGTTCGATAGCAATGAGGCTGAACATACAGAGCCTCTCGTGTCTGCTGGAAGGTTATTTTTTATTTTTAGTCACGAACACAGACCGAAATGGGGGCTGGGACTAAGACATAAAAAGAGGAAGGTAGAAGAGAAAAAGTTCACATGAACAGGGACGCCAATCCTGAATGGAAACGTCGTGCTGGGAATATCAGCACTCTAATGGATCTCAGGATCAGTCTGAGACAGAATACATGCAAGTAAGTGGAGTTACTTAATGCCATTGAAGAGTGATATCCTAATTTCGAACCCAGTCGGTATCAAGAGTACCCTACCTCGGTATATATACCCAGTATACTATTCTGTCACCAAAAAAAAAAAGCACAGGAGTAAAAGCAGCTTCTGAGATTGCTAATCAGTCTCATTTACATCTGCTAACTCCGCAACTCTGGCATGACCCAGAGATAGATTCTTTACAGTACAACAACTCCACAGACATCGACCGACAGTGTTGACGCCATCAATTAATTATAGCCGCGATAGACAGACCACGATCTCAAGGATACATCCTAGTTTCCTAAAATATCACCTCTCAGAGAAGATAGCAAAGCAACATGTGGAGGATCGAAAAGCTTGTTTCCAGGTCAAAATTAGATTAGGCTGCATTATGTCCTGCGGTTCAAGACACGTCAGTATGTAGATACTGTCGCAGTGAGGTCCTAGCTCATCAAACGCAACGCGGGGATCGCCCCCTCCCCCCCCC